>NC_058085.1:256752976-257052976 GCF_014858855.1 Bufo gargarizans | reverse complement strand
AGTGGATCGACATTCCCTCTTAACTAACTCTACCCAGAGACAACGAGATAAGGACACAGAAAGAACCATTAGAGTTATTGGTACATTTGATTGTGAGAATAAGAAAGTAAGGAATATCTTCAAAAGGTATTGGGACATTCTCCTTACTGATCCTGATTTGCATGAAGTTCTATCCCCCTCATAACGTATAGATGTGGTAGATCATTAAAGGATAGGCTTGTACATAGCCATTATCAGAAACCAGCAAGTGCAAAAACATGGCTTAAAAAAACCAATGGGTACTTGTATCTGCTGCCCTTTCATTCTTAAAGGGAACCTGACACCAGTTTTATGGTGTCCTAACTAAGGGCAACATAAATAAGTGACTGATGGCTCACTTTCTTTAATTGACCCAGTCAATCTGCCAACATCTTGTATTGAAAAGCTCTAGCTGATAATGAGGAGTCCTGAATATTCATGAGCTTCTGACTCTCCCCGCCTACCTGCCGCTTATTTTCCATATGAATCAGCAGCAGGTGGGCAGGGGAGTGGCTATAGCTCTGAATTAAATAAACGGTAGACTCCCTGACATCACGCTGAACTCAAATCAGCTCATTAGCATGCGGCATCTTTGTGTGTATATTATGAGGTAACCATCTGTCACACCAGTAAGTGAATACATCTAAGGCACTTTTTAGTAGTTAATGATTGGATATAATTAGTTAGATTATAATCAAATATCCACATGACAGGTTCCCTTTAAGTTCAAAAATGTCTCCAGTGCAAGCACAGGTTTAACGTATGTGATGCATGACTTTTCTAACTGTCGCACACAAGGTGTAATTTATTTCTGCACCTGTGCATGGCCACTTAATTATGTGGGAAAGACCAAATGTGAACTCAGAAGAAGAGTTGGCGAACACTTGGGCGATGTCAGAAATCGGAGAGATAAACCCATTGCACACCATGTCTTAGAAGTACATAATGGTGACTTAAATACCTTGAAATTTCAGGTAATTGAGGTGATACAGCAGTCACCAAGAGGTAGAGATTGGGACAATAGAATCCTCCGCAAGGAGGCCCAGTGGATATATCGCCTTAAAATGGTGCATCAATTTGGCCTTAATGAGCAAATTTCATTTAGTTGCTTTATTTAACCAGGCCGTAGTGGCAATTTTGATGTTAATTCAATATATGGGATCATTATGTGTATTGTTAAGCCTGTACTCCTGCCAGGTATCGAACCAGGATTGGTTCTAACAGGCTGTTTATCATATAATATGGGGCGTCCCTTGTGGCATTATCATTTGCCTCCAGTGACTCTATTATCATGTCTCAGCCCCAATTGAGGTACTTTGAGTGTCAGTATTGTTTAGCCTGTCTTTAAATAGCTCACAACAGACAGTGTATTTCTATCTTAGCCTTTATTCACACTAGTTCCGTTACTTCTTAGAGATTAGATACCTTCATACTACCTGTAATGTGTTCTGTGCATCGTAGATCACATGGGGACCATATTCGCGTCACTTCCAGTTTCGGACGCACGTTCCACATGGCTGCGTGTGTTCCAAATACCAGAAGTGGCGCTTATTGGCTCAGTAAGAGGGCGGACTCGCCTTTTTTGGCGCCGGATGTGAGTTATTTAAGTTATGGTTTTAAGTCTATCATTGTGCCTTACTTTATCCTGACACCAATACCGGACCAGAATGCAATTATCATAGTTGCCATCTTTACCTCATCTTTGATCCCCTGATGAACCAGCCTTTACTGACTGGGGAAATGCGTCGGGATGAGGAACAAATATACCGTGGAGAATTATACTTTACTTATCCACAGGGCTAAACCAGGTGACAGTGGAGGGCTTAGCCACGAGAAGTGGGGTCGCTCCTTTTGGGGCGGGTGCTCTGCTTGTAGGCAGGGGTAGTGTGAGGGTTAAATTAGGGTTAAATTCCCCCCTCCACTCCTGCCTGACCTTACTTCTCTATTATCTGGTGTGCCGATCAGCTGTCTTCAAAACTGTAAGTTATAATATTTTGCCTAATATATTTGGGATAATCATATCCAAGATAAAGGCTCTTCCACGTCTTTATTTATTGGCACATGCCGAATTGTTATTTATTTTTGCTATGGGGCTATTTTTTATATTAAACGATAGTAAAAGTTATGTTTTAAGAGAATTCATAGATTCTGTGATAACGATACAAATGCACTATTATATACTTTCTATGTTTGAAGGTATATTATAGGTATATCACACCCCTCAATCAGTTTTTTTGGGGGGGGGCAAACAGGTATATCACACCAGTTGCAATTAGTTATTCGAAAAGTGTTTGTCCCTCTATATAGCTGCGGTATCTCAGCAGAACCGCACACAACTGCTGCACAATACAAATGCACTATAATATACTTTCTAAGTTAGAAAGTATATTATACGTGTATTATACCAGAAGGGAATTATTTTGTTTTCTGCAATGTATTAAATCCTCTCATTGACCTTCTATGGTGTCACTCAAGTCTGTCTTCATCAATTCTAGTAATTCTCCACGATATCCCCTGTCTCTGCCTGCCTATATAGAAGAGAATCTGGAAAGGGACTTCATCCACAAATCTATTTCTCCTGCTGGAGCAGGGTTCTTCTTTGTAAACTGAAGGAATGGATCATTATGACTGTGTATTGACTAACATGGTCTACACAAAGTCATGATAACAAATCTTTATCCACTACCCCCACTTTCTGAAGTCTTTCACCAGATTAAGGGTGCCCATTTTTTCTCCAAATAGAATCTTCACAGGGCCTACAATCTGATTCATATAAAGGAAGGGGAAGACTGCATTCAACATTGTGCATGGCCACTATGTCTTGTCATTGCCTTTTGGCCTTTACAATGCATATGCAGTATTTCCACATGTTCTAAATGAAATCTTCTGGGACACACATATTTTAACCTGTTTTCAAGATCTGAACACTTACAGCCTTCATGTTCATTCACTACTACTCCAACTCTGGGAGAATAGCCTGTACTCTCAAATGGAGAACTGCGTACTTGATTGTCATGAGTTGCCCATTTTTAATATATTATATTCTCTGGAGAATTACAGATGAACTTGAGAAGGTCTCTGCAGTTCTCAACTGGCCACAATCTGTGGTCCTTATAGCTCTCCAGAGATTACTCAGCTTTGACAATTATTATGGGCAGTTCATTTAAAATTACTCCCAAGTGATGGCACCCCTAACAGCTCTCGCTTTTGGAGTGTAAAATACTTGAAATTGGCTAAATTCAGCGGTGAAAGCATTTAATCTTCTCAAAACTCACATCTCCTCTGATTCAATGCTAATCCAACTCTAGGCAGAGAATATCAACCACATGGAAAGAAGTGTGAGTCGTCCAGACTAAATAGAGGCGCAGTGATGACCACAAGCTACACCTGAAACAAGAGGTGTGGTCATACCATCAATAACACTGCAAAGTGAAAACCGAGAGACTGTCAGATAACCTCACGTGATGCAAGTCTCTCAGATCTTCTAACCTCTGTCACAGGAAGGATCGTGACAGTACACCCCCTTGTACGGGGGACCTCCGGACACCCAGGACCGACCTTATCCGTATGAGCCCTATGAAAGGCTCTCACAAGGCGATTAGCATTGGCGTCAGCCGCTGGAACTCACATTCTCTCCTCTGGACCGTAACACTTCCAGTGAACGAGATATTGGAGGGATCTACAGAGAATTTGTGAGTCCACTATCCTGGAGATCTGAAATTCAAGAACACCATCCACCATGACAGGAGAGGGAGGCACGGAGGACAGTTCAGCAGGTTCGACATATCTCTTCAGCAATGATTTGTGGAAAACATTATGAATTTTCAAAGCCTGCGGAAGTTCAAGACGGAAGGCTACTGGGTTGATAATGGCAGAGATCTTATATGGACCAATAAACATTGGAGCCACCTTCCAAGAAGGTACTTTCAACTTAATGTTTCTTGTGGACAGCCACACAGAATCCCCCACTCTCAGGTCCGGACCACTCATACTTCTCTTCTCAGCCATATGTTTATACTTGTTGCCCATTTTTTTCAAATTATTTAGACTTTTCCGCCAAATTGGTGACAAAGAAGAGGAAAATCTTTCCTCTTCAGGTATACCAGAAGTCTCAACACCAGAAAATGTACCAAACCGCGGATGGAACTCATATGCCCCAAAAAACAGAGACTTATCATTGGACTCCTGCCTATGGTTATTTATGGCAAACTCGGCTAAAGACAAAAATGAAGACAACTCCTCCTGATTCTCCGAGACAAAGCATCTTAAATAAGTTTCCAGATTCTGGTTAGTGCACTCAGTCTGCCCGTTCGACTGAGGATGAAAGGCCGAAGAGAAGGACAATTGTACCCCCAGGCGAGTACAGAACGTCTTCCAGAATTTGGAAACAAACTGAGTCCCCCTATCAGACACCACATCAGAGGGAATACCATGTAGCTTCACAATGTTATCGACAAACACTTGTGCGAGAGTTTTAGCATTAGGTAGACCTAATAATGCTATAAAGTGTGACATCTTGCTGAAGCGATCAACAACCACCAGAATCACAGTTTTTCCTGAGAAATTCGGCAAATCTGTGATAAAGTCCATGGACAAATGAGTCCAAGGTTGGGACGGGATGGACAATGGAAGTAGAGATCCTGAAGGCCGAGTATGTGTCACCTTAGCACGTTCACAAGTACCACAAGCTGACACATAACCCTTAACACATTTATGCAACCCCGGCCACCAGAATCTATGAGAAATGAGATCACAAGTGGATCTGCTCCACTGGTGTCCTGTGAGAACCATACAGTGATGATTCTTGAACACCTGGTGCCGCAATTCAGCAGGAACAAACAGCTTCCCCGGAGGACAGGAATCCGGTGCCTCTCCCTGGGCCTCCAACACTTCTGCCTCAAGGTCGGGATAAAGAGCAGATATTTCCACCCCTTCAGTCAATATCAGAGCAGGATCTTCCTAATCACCCCTCCCCAGGAAAGCTACGCGACAAAGCATCCGCCTTGACGTTCTTAACCCCAGGGCAATAGGTGACAACGAAATTAAATCTGGTAAAAAACAACAATCATCTAGCCTGTCTTGGGTTCAGACGTTTAGCCGACTCCAGATAAGCCAGATTTTTGTGATCGGTAATTACCGTAATAGGATGAATTACTCCAACCGCCATTCCTCAAAAGCCAACTTAATGGCCAGCAACTCTCTATTACCCACGTCATAATTTTTCTCAGTAGCTGAGAGCTTCTTCGAGAAGACAGCACATTGGCAACATTTACTAGGTTGAAGGACCCTGCAACAAGACTGCTCCTACCCCTACCTCGGATGCGTCAACTTCCACAATGAAAGGCTGTGACACATCAGGTTGCATCAGTATAGGAGCAGAAGCAAAACATTCCTTCACAGCTGAAAAGGCTTGTAATGCCTCATCAGACCAGACTGAGATATCCGAACCTTTCCTAGTCATGTCCTTTAAAGGTTTAACAATCGTTGAGTAGTTCAAATTAAATGTACGGTATTAGTTGGTGAGCCCCAAAAATCGCATAAGCGCTTTCAGATGTTTGGGCCGATCCCAGTCCAACACAACACTGACCTTTACAGGATCCATACGAAAACCTGAATATCAGAGTAGGTAGGTAGCCCAGGAATTGCATTTCCGGAACACCAAATACACACTTCTCTATCTTAGCATACACTTTATTCCTTCTTAGGGTCTGTAACACTTGTCTCACGTGATCCTGGTGCCTCTCCATGTCAGGAGAATAAATCTGAATATCATCCAGATACACTACAACAAACTTGCCTACCAGATGATGAAAGATGTCATTGATGAAATGTTGAAAAACCACAGGAGCATTGGTGAACCAAAAAGGCATGACCATATTTTCAAAATGACCCTCAGGGGTATTAAAGGCCGTCTTCCATTCATCCCCCTGCTTGATCCTTATCAGATTATATGCCACCCTCAAATCCAACTTCGAGAACACCTTGGCACCAACAATCTGATTGAACAAATCAGGGATCAAAGGAAGGGGATAAGGATGGCAGACAGTAATGCGATTAAGCTCACGGAAGTTTAAACATGGCCTAAGAGTTCGGTCCTTTTTCTTAACAAAGAAGAACCCTGCAGCAACTGGGGATTTGGATGGTATAATATGACCGTTGGCCAAACTCTCTGTGATATATTCTCGCATGGCGACTCTTCGGGACCAGACAGATTATAAAACCGAGACTTGGGAAACCTAGGAACAAGTTTGACGGGGCAATCATACTCCTGATGTGGTGGCAACTCCTGGTCTCTACTTTTAGAGAATACATCAGAAAAAACAGAAATAAATGAAGGTACAACTTTAGTGGCTACCACAGAAAGCGAAGTGCTAAGACAGTTGTCGATGCAATAATCACTCCAATCAAGAATCTGTCTTGCTTGCCAATCGATGGTAGGGTTATGTTTGCTTAACCATGGTGACCCTAGCACCAAGGGAGCAGGCAGACCCTCCAGCACAAAACACGAAATGGATTCTTGATGATAAACGGACGTCCTGCACCATTTCTGATAAACATTTCTGTGTGAGTGGAGCAAAATCAATCGCAAACACCAAAATATTTTTGTCTAATGCACTTGTGAATCCATGCATACGGACAAATTGACCATCAACTAGGTTAACTCCTGACCCAGTGTCAATAAACAATTCCCACCATTTTGGAATCTAGCGCCACCTCGGCAGACAGGAGAAATCGGGTGCTACTGGCAAATGACAAAAGTAAATTCTCAGATTCCCCACCCACACCACCAAGGGTGAGATGAGGATTAAACCAATTTTTTATTTTTTTTTCACCCTCAGTCTCATCTTAAGCCTAAAGTTCTTATTACCAGAACCAGGGGACATAAGTGTTTCTTCACCCAAAGAGTCGGAGGATGCCGCCACCTTATATGATAGTACGTCCTGAGAGTGAGGAATCCTAGATCTCTCCCTCAGGCGTCTATCAATACGTACAGCAAGGGACATGGCCGCTTCCAATAACTCAGGATATTCGTGAAACGCCAACTGATCCTTCGGGCTCTCGGATAACCCTTGACAGAATTGACTACGGAGAGCTGGATCGTTCCACTCTGTATCCGCAGCCCATCTCCTAAATTCAGAGCAATAGGTCTCTGCAGAATGCTCTCTCTGCCGTAAGCCACGCAACTTAGTCTTGGCCAGGGAGATCCGATCTGGGTCATTGTAGATAAGACCTAGAGCTATGAAAAATTAATCTACCGACTAGAGGGACTGTGACCCGGTCGGCAATGAAAAAGCCCAAGATTGAGCGTCACCTTTAAGTAACAAAATGATTATACCCACTCTTTGACTCTCATCCCAGGAAGAGTTAGGACGTAGTCTAAAATATAATTTGTACGACTCCCTGAAAGTTGTCACTTCCCCTGGAAAATCTGTCCGGGAGAGCAACCTTAGGTTTAGGGCAGACCTGGTTCCCGCTGCCGGAACCAGCCGCCTGTGGTCTCTGGATCTGTGAGACGGTCGTGCGGAGGTCAGCTACCTACAAAGAACGTCCCTGCAGTTGTCCGACCAGTGCAGAAATCGCATCCATTGCTGCACTGACACAAACAAAACTGCGTTTTTTAGGCAGTTGATAATGTTAGAGTGTAGGGGGAGGGGAGGAACACCAAAATGACCCCAGAAGGAAAATTACCTTAAACTAGGCCTCACGGCTAGAGAAAGGGAAAAGGTCACACCTAGGAAACCCTAAACCTAGTCCTGAATCCTGTCAGTATGAATAGACCCTGAAGGTGGGAATATTCATACACTGTAAACCTAGGCCCTAGAAACCCTGAAAATCCCTAGGTGTAGTGACAGGGTCTGAGACCACTGGTTCCTTCCCAGATGAACGAACCAGCATCTCGCTGACGCCTAGGAATCAATTAGCAAAAGGGGACAACAAAATACAAAGGTCAATACACTTCTCTTATATAGAAAATGGATAACCAGGAATTCAGAAGAGGACAACACACCAGCTCTTCCAACTCCAGGCAGAGAATATCAATCGCATGGTAAGAAGTGTGAGTCCAGACTAAATAGAGGAGCAGTGATGACCACAAGCTACACCTGAAACAAGAGGTGTGGTCATACTAGCAACAACACTGCAAAGTGAAAACTGAGAGACTGTCAGATAACCTCATGTGATGCAAGTCTCTCAGATCTTTTAACCTTTGTTACGGGATCGTGACAGCATTGGGTACTCTTCTACTGTTCTGCTGGGAAAAAACACAATCTTTTGAGATCTTTTGATCCTTCCTGTACCTCAGAGGAGATGCCTACTGACATCATTAAGCCAAGTTGCATCCTAGCAACTATTAAATATCCCCTGGTAACTCTCCAATGGGACAAACTATGATTCTGAAGACTTCACTGAAAACTTTTATCCAGGGCACACTATTCATTACTGTCCAGTCAAATATACTACAGAATCTTATTCTGGCTGTTTATGCCTTCCACTTCACTCTTGCTGGCAGGTAGGACCACCAAAGCACTCATCTGCTGTCCCCTGCTTTTCATCCTGCTGCTCCCTCTCAGGGGGGTCAAGCCGCAGGAGCAGTCTAACTCTGCCCACTTCACGCAGGCTGAGACCTGCTTCTCACCTGCTCTGCCTTGTACTGTCATTAGGGCGCATATGTATTCCCCCTCCAGCTTGTAATGGTCCAGCACACATGCATCTTAATCTTCTCTAACCTATGGCTGGCCACGTCAAGGTATTTAAAGCACCTATAGGAGGGCTCCTAAGCAATAAGTTCTAGTTGTTAGTTTCCTGTGAAGACGTGCCATATTCTGTGTCAGGGAATCGACTCAGGAGAGAACACCTCATTTGGCATAACCCATCCAGAGACCCATGCTACCCTCATCTTTGGCTATTCCAGCAGAGACTATTTAGTGCTGTTAAGTTGTCTGTGGAGGAACACCAACACAGATTAAAAAATAACCTGTGTCTCCACTGTGGAAGTAATGACCTGAAGAACTGCCCTCTCTGGTCACAAAACACCCGTGCCTAGGGTCGTTAAGAGAGGAAATGCTGCTTGACAGTACCCACTCTACAACGATAACAATTCTGATTAGCCTGTCCTGGGTACAATCCAGTTAATTGAACAGGCATTTCGGCACTCTGGTTCAGTTGGCAACTTCTTACATCAGGCATTGGAAACTCAGTACCGCATTGCCACTGTGCGCTTGAAGAAATCCTTGGCAGCAGTCTCTGTCAATGGAATACTTCTTTTGGAGTTGATCCATTATATTACAAATATGGAGGCAGGGTCGTACTGGGATTCCTTGGGCCCACTAGAGTAAATTATTCCCCATATCATCAATAAAGTTAAATAGATTTCAATTCACTAATATAGACCCTAGTAGCAAGTTATTAGCTCAAAAGCAGCTCCTTTTTTCCTTGGCCCACTATGGTATCAGATCAGGATCCTCTGTTACTCTGGTGGGCCAATCCGACACTGTATGGATGATCTCCAGGTGTTGGTTCCAAGATTTATTTCTGTAATTCACTAACCCTGTGTTGCTGGGGTTGCCGTGGCTCCTACTCAATGTCCATGTGATTGATTGGGACAAAAGACATATCCTGTATTGGTGGATAAGATGTTACTTGTATTTTTTGGCTTCAGTGCATATCGTCAGGAGCCTTCAAGTCTCATAGAGTCTCAAGAACCTGCCATTGACCTATGTTGATTATGCAACAAGGAGTCAGAGACGCTGCTGCCACATTGTCCATACACATGTCCCATTGATCTTATGCTCAAACCACTCTGCCAGAGACTCAAGCTATGGCTGGATATAATAAAGAGAATTTAGAGATTAATTGGCTGGAGCCACTTCTCTTTTGTCAAAAGAAAAATAGATCTCTTTGGCCATGTATTGTTTACCGTGGACTGAAAAGATTATGCTGAAGAACAAGTATCCCTTGCCATTGATCACAAGTCTTTAGATAGAATCTGTGCAGTGAGGATCTTTACTAAATTGGGCCTTTAGAGGGCCTATAATTTAATCTGTGATCGAGAGGGCGAAGATTGGAAGACCACGTTTAACACCCGTTATGAATGCCTCATTGTGCCCTTCCCTTTGCAATTCCCCCAATGTGTTTCAGAAGTTCATCAATGAAATTTGTGATCTACTGTACGTTTGTGTGCTGGATAACATCTTGGTTTACTTGCCTGACTCGACATCTCACCGGAAGTATGTTCATGCTTCCTTCCAATGTCTGCAGGAGAACAGACTCCATGCCAAATTTGAGAAGTAGCTTTTTTGAGAAAACATTTCTCCAGTTCCTGGGCTATGTGATATCTGACTCTATTCTGCATTGCCATGACATCTCTAGGCAGTCAGGTGGGCATATCCTCTGTGGGAGCCATAGCCGTGCTTGCCTACAATAATTCATCTGGTAAGATGGTGACCTGTGACTTTTTCAACCAGTAGAACACAATTATTCCTCAGGGACAGACATGCAAATTTGCTCTCTTTCCGAAAAATAAGATGAGCCTTTAATTCCACCAGATGCAAGGTATCTATCCTATAAGTCGATATTTGGCCAAGCCAGTACCTGTCACCACCAGACATCTGAGAAGCTCTGACAGATGCCTTTCAGAACCTCCTCCTTGAGCTTCCTTTGTTTTGCTTTCAGTTCCTCATCTCGTTAGCCTCTCTCAGCTGTCATGTAGTTGTACTGATTGCATCCCTTTAAATTCCTCCCCATAGTCCATCAGTGTGCAGTTTATATTTCTTCCTGCAGTGTGTGTGCATGCTGATCCTACTTCCCTGTCTTCTACAAGATAAGTGTTGTGCATTCTTTTGTGTTTTCCTGTTTGCTGGATCCCAGGTGACCCTGACTCCCTCCATATCTAGTGTAGGGAGCCGGTGGTCGTGTCCCCTCACTATTATAGGGTGTTCAGGTGTTATACAGTCGAGGTACGAGGATATGCGATCATCTACCATTGGGATTTTTGCATAGGCTGAGCAGTCAGGGAGAATGCCAGGTCTGATGCAGGGGGTCTCCCTTTTTGTTCCTTAGTTTTGGATCCAGTGAGTTGTATATTCATTTTGTGTTGTCTTGTTTCCTGTACACCTTCCGTGACATTACCTCATCTGAAGACAGTAGTATTTCATCTGCAGACAGGCGCTGTTCCCAGACAAACATTTCCTGGCCTATAAGACTCCTTACGCCTACTAGGCGCTCTCCATAAGGAAAAATTGTATTATCCAAATCCTGACCAAGGCCTCTCATCCAGTTAAACCAGTTCTCTCTGTTCTGCGCAGATAAGGAGCATTCACTCTAAAACAGCTGTCTGTAGATGATGTACTGGTGGTTATGGATCGTTTTTCTAGGATGGCATATTTTGTTCCTATGTCCAGTCTTCCTTTCGCCTTTTAGCTAGCCAAACCATCAAACACATCTTCTGACTGCGACCATATCTTACAATGGTTTGCCCCAACACATTGGGGGTCATTTATTAAGATCTGCATTTTAATATCCCCTCCTATAGTTGTGGGTCTTAATATCCCCTATATCTGGCAGTGGACCCACCAGAGTTATGTAGTGGCACCGTCCTCTACATAACATCGGCGGAACCACCGCGGCTTCTAAATGTAAGACAGCTTTCTAGCTGTCTTACATTTAGACCATTTTCTATGCCTAAACTTGCCGGCCCGTATCCTTCCCCGTCCACACCAAACCCACTTTTTTAGACCTGGTGTGAGTGGGGAAAAGTCGCAAAGGTCTTTTACGCTGCAATCTGCGCCAGAAATACGCCTAATATAGGTGTATTTCTGGTTAGTAAATGAGGCTCATTGTGTCTGACATAGGGTTGCAATTTATGTCAAGGTTTTGGAGTTCTTTTTGCATATTGTTGGACATCAAGCTGCCTACCACCTCCAGTTCAATGTGTAGGTGGAACAAACTAATCAGATTGTGGAAAACTACCTAAGTCATTTTGTTTCTTCTAGCCAAGACAATTAGGTGTCCTTACTTCCTTGGGCCGGGATCTCCTATAGCAACCACTCAAGTGAGTCTACAGGCAAGTCATTATTTTACATTGTATATGGACAGCATCTACGCATTACTTTCTACCTCCACCGAAAGACCAGCTGCAGATGTTACCCTCAAGCGTTTCCTCCAAATTTGGCAGGAAGCTAAAACATTCCTGGACAAGGCATTGGCTCATATGAAGTCTACAGACAGGAAATACAGATTGCCACTGCACTTCTCTCCTGGGGAGAAAGTCTGATTACCCTCCAAAAATATTTGGCTAAAGGTACCCTCCTACAAGTTCACACCTTGTTTCTTGGATCCATTTGATGTTTTTAAACAAATTAACGCTGTCTGTTACAAGCTGCTTCCCGTTCTTGGTGCTCAACTGCTATTCCAGTTCCTCCATCTCTGCTCCCTATCCAGTCAGCCCCGATGATGAGTTTGAGGTGGAGAGCACACTGGATTTTAAAAAGATTGGGAGGAGAGCTTACAATTTGGTGGACTAGAGAGTTTTGGTTTTAAGGAGAGGTCCTCTAGACAATGATTTTTGTCCACTGCGTCACTTTTCCTGGTAGGTATAGCCACAGAAGCACTCACCTGCTCTCTTCTGCAATCTCACTGGCAGTGCTTTCCTGCGAATATCTTGTTGCTCCCTCCCACCAGGCCCAGCCTCCAGAGTAGCGCTGCTCCTTCCACTCTATGCAAACTGAGGCCTACTTCTCACCTGCTCTGCCTCTCACTGCCCGTAATGTGCACAAGTGTGTTGCCCCTCTGGCCAGCAAGCACATACCTTAATCTTCCCCAGCCCATGGCTCACCACCGCAGGGTATTTAAGGCAACTTCCCATGTGGGAGGATGCCTCAGCAATATGTTCTAGTTATTAGTTCCCTGTGAAGGCGTGCCACTGTTCTGTTTGATCTCCTGTGTACCAACTTCTGCCTGTTATCCAAATTTGACCTTTTGACTGTTCATTGGACTGCATGAACACTGCCTGCCCTGACCTCAGCTTGTTTACTGACAATTTTCTTTGCCTGATCCCTCGGTGCTCCACACTGGTGTCCCTTGACCCCAGAGATTACTTCGAAAGAAAGCGGACTGGTGGTTCTCCACTTTTACGTCGAAGGTTGGGAAGGGGTTAAAATTCTGTTTGCCGATTACATTAGATCCATATCAATTTGCTTATTGATGGAATAGGTCAACAGAAGATGCCATTTCTATTGCACTACATCTACATACTGTACTGACCCATCTGGATTATCAGAATACATGTGTTAGAATGGTGTTCATTGATTTTGGTTCAGCGTTTAATACAGTGTTTCCCTCCAGGTTGATCTCTAAGCTTAGTCATCTTGGTATTAGTGTATCACTGTGTAGGTAAATTTTGAATTTTTGACCGATAGAGTTCAATCAGTTTGTCTAGATAATCGTTTTTCCTTGTCTATTAGATTAAATACTGGTGTTCCACATGGCTTTGTACTGTGTTTTCCATTGTTTGTTTAACTTTGATTGGGACTGTATTCATGTCTGTAATTCCTGTCACAACCAGACAGCTGAGAAGCTCTGACAGAGGCCTTTCAGAACCTCCTCCTTGAGTTCTCTTTGTTGTGCTGTTCAGTTCCTTATCTCGTTAGCCTCTCTCAGCTGTCATGTAGTTGGACTGATTGCTTCCCTTTAAATCCTTCCCCATGGTGCATTGCTGGGCGGCTTATACTTCCTCCTGGAGTGTGTGTGCATGCTGATCTTGTTTTCCTGTCTGCTACAAAGTTAAGTGCTGAACATTTATCTGTTATTTTCTGTTTGCTGGATCCCAGGTGACCCTGACGCCCTCCGTGTCTGGAGTAGGGAGCCGGTGGTCGTGTCCCCTCACTATTGTAGGGTGTTCAGGGGTTATATAGTCGAGGTACGTGGATATGCAAACCTCCACCTTTCGGATCTTTGCATAGGCTGAGTAGCCAGGGATAGTCTCGGGTCTTGTGCAGGGGTCTCCCTTTTAGTTCCTTAGCTTTGGATCCACTCAGTAATATATGCATGTTGCTTTGTCTTGTTTCCTGTACACCGTCCGTGACAATTCCATAATCAAATTTACATATGATGCCATGGTGATAGGGCTGATTAAGGGTAATGATCAGTATGCATACAGGGATTAGGTGCAGTGTTTGGTTGCATGGTGTTTTGAGAAAAACTTGGCGCTTAAAGCCTGTATTTCACCTACAGATAGTTGGGCAGATCTGCACTAGCAAGCATTCATATGAATGCTTTTTAGCAATGATTAGCCTGTGTAATAGTGCAGCTGATTACCCGATGAATGAGCAAATGCTCATTCATCGGGCAATTAATATCTTAAAGCCGGCTGAAAAATCATTGTTTGCCAGAAGCAGATTGTGCTGTCTAATGACACTCTGGTGCTGGCAAACAATGATTTGGTATGAGGACAAGCGATGGCATTAGCTATCACTGCTCCCCATACTGTGGAGGAGATTGTTGCATGTAATAGCAGCAGTCTCCTCCACTGATGACCAAGGCCGTCAGCCTAATGACAGCCTAATTGTAAGCACTGTAGGCAGGAATACACAGACAGTGAGCCCTAACTGGAGACCCGTCTCTTTCCCTGCCTTACTGAAAGGCCTAGGCAGCAACTCTGCAACTCGTCGACGTTCCCTACTCTGCTAAAATGTGAGACAGACACACACAGAGGCAAAACAACACAGAGACAGAGTAGTGCAAGAATGGGTCAGAACCGAGCGGACAATACAGTACCAAATTGCATGACAGAGGGCAGTAAAAAAATCCAAGCAATCTAAATGCACACAGAACTGGAACGAGGAGCTAGGGAGTCAATGACTATTACTGGGAAGTAAGTAAGGCCAGATGGGAATTTAAATAGAGCGCTGAGTCCCTGGCTCAGAACCTGATAGGTCAATGGACTTGGCGCTCATAGAACAAGAATACACACTACATAGTGAATGGCCACCTGGGCTGTCAATCAGCCCACAACTAATACCACCTAGCTTGCTAATATACATCTGAGACGTACGCTGCATGGAGAAACAGAGCACTTTGCTCAATTTCTAGGTATGCAAGCATGTCACTGGGGAAGGAAGGGGGGGGGGCAGGCAGTGTGTCATGGTGGCATGGGCCGGCAGTGCATCTCACCCAGTGAGACTGTGCCAAAGCCAGAGACCGCAGCTCTGCAACCCGGACAGGTAATTTTGTGACTAATAGTAAAAGAAAAAAAAGATTGTTGTGGATTTTAGGAGGTCTAGGAGTGGGGTACATGACTAAATATATATTGATAGAGTAGCTGTGGAACAGGTGTCTGGTTTTAATTTTCTTAGTATTCTTCTGTTATGGTCAAAAAAAGAACCTTCTATCTTCATTCAGCAGGACCTGCGCTGACGTCACCGCGCTCACCACGTCAGCGCAGGTCCTTTTGCAGGTCCTGCAAGAAGAAGAAAGAAGACGATAACGGCTGCGCAATCAAGTGGATGAGGTGAGTAATTTTTGTAATTATTTTTTAACCCTCAATGGACATTTTACTTAGCATTCTGTATTAAAGAATGATATTGTTTTCCATTCTAACCATGTTAGAATGGAAAATAATAAAATCTACAGAACACCGAACCCAAACCCGAACAGTTTTTTATCACGCACGTGCAAAACGCATTAAAACACTTTGAACTCGCGCAGAAAAAACTGCAATCGCAGACAAATTGGTGTGAACTCGCGGAGGTTTCCCTAATCGCGCCTGCAACGCATCCGGACTGAATCCGGCACGCTCGTCTGCAAGGAGCCTTAAAGGATAATGGAGATGACATCTCTAAATTTCACCTTTTTGGCAGATTTTCCATTTTAAACCATTCTTTTCTTTAACACTAAGAATCTGCTCTATAAAAATACCCCATGACCTAACCCCTCAGATGAACACGGTCAAAAAAATAAAATAAAAAACGGTGCAAAAAAAAGGTATTTTTTTGTCACCTTACATCACTAAAATTGTTATAGCAAGCGATCAAAAAGTCATATGGCCCCCAAAATAGTGCCAATAATACAGTCCTCTCATCCCCCAAAAAATGAGCCCCTAGCTAAGATAATCGGCTAAAAACAAAAAAAAAAAAAAAACTGACTCTTAGACTATGGAGATACTAAAATGTTTTTTTTGTTTATAAAAAAGGTAATATAGTGTAAAACATAAATACATTTTAAAAAAGTAGACATATTAGGTATCGCCGTGTCCGTGAGAATCTGCTCTATAAAAATACCCCATGACCTAACCCCTAAGATGAACACGGTCAAAAAAAATAATAAAAATGGTGCCAAAACCGAAATTTTTGGGCTAATTTTCTATTTTTATCCTTTTTTCCCCCCCTGTAACAAAGCAAGGGTTAACAGCCAAACAAAACTCAATATTCATTACCCTGATTATGCTGTTTACAGAAACACCCAACATGTGGTCATAAAGGGCACACGGCAGGGCGCACAAGAAAAGAAGCGCTGTATGGTTTTTGGAAGGCAGATTTTGCTGAACTGGTTTTTAGATGCCATGTCCCCCTGATGCACCCTTACAGTAGATACTCCCAAAAAGTAACCCCATTTTTGAAACTAGGTGATAAGGTGCCAATTTTATTGGTACTATTTTGGGGTACATATGATTTTTAAATGCTTTATATTAAGTTTTTTTTACAACACTCATCTGAGGGTAGATCATGTGCTATTTTTATAGAGAAGGTTGTTACAGATGCAATGATATCAAATATGTCTACTTTCTTTGTTTGTTTGTTTCAGTTTAACATAATACAGCATTTTTGTTTTATTTTTCTGCCGATCGTCTTGTGCAAGGGCTCGTTTTTTGCAGGAAGAGTTGGCGTTTTTATTAATACTATTTTTGGGTATATATGATTTTTTGATCATTTATTATTGCAGTTTATTGGTCAAGGTGACCAAAAAATGTGTTGTTTTAGCACAGTTTTCATTTATTTATTTTTACAGCGTTCACCTGAGGGGTTAGGTCAGGTTACATTTTTATAGAGAAGATTGTTATAAATAGCACCAATGAAAATTTCACCTCATCCCGCAAAAGATGAACCCCCACTTAAGACAATCACGCAAAAAAAACAAAACAATGGCACTCGCAAACCAATCCATCAAAATCTGCGCTGCAAAAGCCATATGGCGCTCCTTCCTTTCTGAGTCCTGCCATGTGCCAACACAGCAGTTAAGCACTACATTCAGGAGAAAATGGGTAACAAATTAGAAGTTATTGTTTCTCCTGTTACCCCTTGTGAAAATGAAAAATCTGGGGCTAAAGCAACATATTATTGGAAGAAATTAAACTTTTTATTTTCACAGCCAAGTGTTTCCATATTCCATAAAACGCTTAGGGGGTCAAAGTGCTCAGTATGCCCCTTAATATATTCTTTAAGGGGTGTAGTTTGCAAAATGGCATCACTCCAAAATGCTTATGGCGCTCCTTTCCTTCTGACCACTGCCCCTACAGCAGTTTACTACCACATATGGGGTATTTCTGTAAACTGCAGAATCATAGTAATATATATTGATGTTTATTTTGCTGTTAACCCTTGCTGTGTTGCAAGAAAAAAATTATTAACGTAAAAAATCTACCCAAAAAATGAAATCTTTCTAAAGCTTAGTTGCTAAAACTGGGTCATTCATTGGTGGTTTCCAGTACGTAAGCCCTTCAAAATCACTTTATGACTAAATTGGTGCTTAAAAAATGGTTTTGGAAACTTTTTTGAAAATTTGAAAAATTGCTTCAAAAATAATAAGCATTAACATCCTAAAAAAAAAAGATGCCAACATAAAGCAGACACATGGGGAATGTTGATTGATAACTATTTTATGAGGTATTACTTACTATCTGTCTTAAAAGTAGAGACATTTAAATTTAGAAATGTTTTGATTCTTTTATAAATAAAGGTGAAATGTATCAACTCAAATTTACCACTGTCATGAAGTACAATGTGTTACAAGAAAACAGTCTCAAAATGGCTTAGATTAGTAAAAGCGTTCTAAAGTTATTGCCACATAAAGTTACACAAGTCAGATTTGCAAAAATTGGCCTGGGAGTTAAGGTGAAAAGTGGCTCGGTACTGAAATGGTTAATTGTTGACTCGCTTGTTGCTATGTAATGTTTGATTCTGTTTGTTCATGAACCCTCTGATGACAGGTTGCATAGATGAACAGTGATGTACTGTAGCGATGAGCCTATAGAACAGGCATCCTCAAACTATGGCCCTAAAACTACAACTCCCACAATGCCCTGCTGTAGGCTGATACCTGTAGGCTGTTTGGGCATGCTGGGAGTTGTAGTTTTGCAACAGCTGGAGGGCCGCAGTTTGAGGATGCCTGCTATAGAAGATCCAAATAGGGTATGTGTCCGCAACAATGTCTGTGTAGACATATGTCTGTGTCCGCAACAATGTCTGTGTAGGGTATGTGTACTGCTAAGCAGGCACTGCTAAGCTGAAAGGGTGTTTCTTAAAAGTCTTCTAGCAACAGTCCATTAAATACAGATCAACCACGGATGACATCCATGTTTTGACTGTGATTTGCACTGACCCATAGACATCTATGGTTATATCTACAACACAGACTGAAGTAGTGCATGTATCTGTTGTTTTCCACTGAAAAACCTAAATTGTACGAATAAACACATTAACATCAATGGTTTCGTGTGCTATCCCTAGAGAACATTACAGACTCAGACAAAAATTCAATTTGAGGTCTAAGGAGCAGTTGACTTTCATCTAGCTTCCTGAGGCCACATGATTGCAGAAGTCTGGATGCTGTGACACCACCACCCCACTATATACACTATATTTTCATAGCTTGTTTTCAATGCCAAAAATGGCATCACAATATTATATAAACACAAAGCTATTGATTGTATTATTCTCCATTTCCTCCTTACTTTGTATTTCTTTGCTCACTCGGCAATGACATCTTGATACCACTAATGCTGAGTAGGTGATGTATATTCACATAGTAACAGTCCTGACTCCTGCATGGTGGAAAATATTAATTCTATCTCAGACAACACAGGAGAAATGTGGGGATCTTACCAGAACGGCATCTCCCCTAACCATGCCACTGGGGTCACCTCAGAAGAACCCATGTGTGGTGAGAACAGTCACTGTAACGCAGGGAAGGACTGGGACTAAAATTCAGCCCAGGCATTTTAAAACAGACAGGCCCACTTGTGTGATGAATGTGACATATGTTTTCTCCCCACCCCAGTGCTAATGATATATTTGGATGAACATTACATTCACCATTACTAACAATATATGAGAACACAGCACTATATACCTATTACTTTCAGTGATGTCTCCTCTGATGTAGATATTCTCTTTCCTTATCTTCTTCATTGGGAGCAGACCATAATGACAACATCTTTCAGACACATCTCTCTTTCAGCTATATCTCTCCAAATATTATACTGAAGAAATGACAGTCCCATACAGATAGTCCCCCAAAGTCCCATAAATTGTAATCCTCCCTCAAAGCGCTCATTACAAATATGGCCTCCTACAGTGATAATGCTCCCTGAGAGTGCTCCTGTTAGTAGTAGTGCTCTCCATGTTGTGTCCAATAATAATGCCCCCTCCACTGTACCACTGTATTACTGTAGTGACAATACCTGCTAAAATGCTCCCATAGGCCCCTCTATAGTCCTCTCCCCTTGGTAACATAGTCCCCTATACAGTGCCCCAGTAGTTAACATAGGCCCCTATATAGTGTCCACAGTAGTTATCACAGGCCCTATTATAGTGCCCCCAGTAGTTAATATAGGTCCCTCTATAGCACACCCAGTAGTTATTATAGACCTTAGTCCGTCTCCATGCTTCACTCTGCAAAGCAGGCTACAGCCCTCTTCCAGCATGCAGACTGAGTTCCAACTTCTCTTATCAGGTGGCCAGTATAAAGACATTGTGTCGCCTACGTCATGGTTTGATGACATCATCGCAACCGCCTTAGACCCAATGCAGTCGGTCGCAATTATGTCATCACTTTGCGATTGCCTGTGTTGCCTCATAGGCATCAGGCCTAGAGGTCTATGACAGTGAACAGCGGGGCACAGGAACCATTGGCTCCTGTGCGCCGAAGCACTATTCAACTGTATTGGCATCCTGAGGGCGGGGCAGCCCACCCCAGCACCGTACATCTAGCATTTTCCAGATCCCTGCCGTAAAATTACCCCCCCCCCCCCAAAAAAAAAAAAAAGGGAAGGAGGAGTCTGAGGCACCTTGAAATGTGATGAGGCCAGTACTAGGACTTCCTCTCTTCAATCTGTATATGGTGTGCCATGCCGCCCATGCTTTATATGGGATAATGGACTTCCACTTCCCTAATCTGGATCATCTGCAGGATCCTCAGCCTTTCCCAATCTCTGTCTCTCTTTTCGGTCATCTAATGGTGAACACATTTTTGGACGTGCTACAGAAAATCCATGAATTTATTTGCAGGAATGGCTTTTATTTTATTTATAGGATTGCAGAAGATCCGGATATTTCTTTCCAGAACCAGTGTATCAATGGAATGCACAGAATGAACTTGATTTAGTGTGGAACTAATTAAACCTACTGAACAGCCCCCAAAACTACAAAACTGTGAGTCACTAAAATCCAGGAGAGTACCCAGATTCAGAGGAATCAATGTTAATGATTTACCATAGCTTTACCTACTGCTTCCTTGTCAGTAATACCAGCACCTCTTCTAACTGTGACTGGTGACATGGAGGGCCAGCCTTAGGGGTGTCCCTCAGTTGCACAAAGTGCATAATTTGTTACTACTGATGGGGAAACCCTGGTCCCGATGCATGTACCCTCAGTCCCACACTTGTACACTGGATGTGGCTACATACAGCTTACATACTGTATATATGTCAATACTGTACATGGCACATTCCATTCCCTGGTGATATGTACACAAAGGAAGAATCACCACTTGACCTCCTGTAGGAAAATACTGGCAAGAATAAATTATTTTGAGTTTCGTGTTCAAAACTCCTTCCTAAGGATTGAGATGTGGCAAAATTGGGTGACAACCAATATGACTCCTAAAAGGCAAATCAACCTTGTTATACAGCAGTGGAAGTGAGAAGTACAGTATCACTGAATAACTGGGCAGATTGGCCATTCAGGTGTCTTGGAAAGCTGGATGACTCCTCTGTGGGAGTTGTCATAATGCTTCTTTAGTTCTTTGCCAGGACTAGGAACAACTAAAGAAGAAGATGACTCAAGTTCTTGTATTTTCTTAGGGTCGTCTTTATTTTAAGGGGCCGTGTTCTCTGTCTCACTGTATTTGCCCGGGTCAGGTTAACTAGGGCTAAGGCAGAGGAGGAAATAGTTTCTAATAGATGCCTGGTGGTTGGGACATTGGCTCTTGTGTTCAGGAAATGCTAATCATTCCTTAGAAATGTGCTGTTCTGTCTTCAGACGATGCTTGTGACCAAAACGTCTCCTCAGGGCAGAGTAACAACTAAGCTGATCGGGATGAAGACATTAATGAATGACACTGCTGCAATTTTTTACGGGATATTATTCTAATGATATCTAATTCTACACTGACATTGTTATGCTAAGCTGGTGCAACAGCAATAGAAGCAGAGCTATAGCCTGGGGAACTTGCTGGGACTGTTAGTTACACCACAGCTGGACTTCTAGTGTGGCCTGTGATGGATCCACAGAGGACACTTAATATTATATGCAGATATTACATGGGGCCCTTGTATAAACACTGACAGCTTTACTAACCCTATAGATAGTACATTTATACAGGTAAGGTGGTGTGTAACGCATGTGCGCTGCTGCACCATTGAGCTCTATGGGGCTCCTGGAAACATCCAAATGCTTATATTACTCTACTATCTCTCACAATCCCATAGAGCTGGAGAAGCATGATTGTCTACCGTTCCATTGAAATCATAACTTATGATTGGTGGGAGCTCCAGCGGTCAGACCCCTGCAGATCACTTATTCCCTATCCTGTATTGGGTGTAAGGGATCGCTCTCTCAAGCAGGGTGGCAATGACAGATTCCTTCTCAGACAACAGGGTTCAAGTCCAAATGGTGCTTTATTCAGCACCAGCACAAACACAAACCAAAATAAATACCTGCCCGTCTGGGCTCTACCTAATACACGTGTTGTCTCTATGTCTCTATCTCACCTATAGAGCACAGTTCACAAACAGGGTATCAGGTTCTGACACTCAGCAGGTCAGCTCATAAGGCACAGTCCCACACAGGGGAGAGATCAGGCTTCACACAGACTCGTGGCCCCTCAGCCCTCCTGGCTGAGACCGCACAGAGCCTCTGCAGGCTTCCCCCTCTCTAGGGTCACTTTCTCTCCCCTGGACTCCTACACTGAGGTTTGGTTTATCCCTCAGTGCCAATTAATTAGCCACTAGTGCTTATTACCTAACTTGACCCAGATTGACAATTTTGCAATAGCTAAAATATAACTTTTATTGACGTGTAAAAACTGTGAGCACTAAATAAATGTCACGGGTAATGGGGAAGGGGAAAACACCCAATACACACAAAAGGAAATAGACAACATTCTAGACCTCGAAAGCTAAGAAAGAGGGATGGTGACCTCCTAGAAATCCCCTTTCTCTAACTCCTGCCAGTATGAGCAGATCCTGATGATGGAAATGCTCATACACCGGATACCTATGCCCTCCTTAAACCGACGAGCCCTAGGATAGGTAGCAGGAGTTAAGACAGCCGGTTCCTTCCCAGGTGAAGAAACCCGCATCTCCCTGAGGCCTAGAACCAAAACACACCAGGGAACAACAAACAGAAAAGGCAACTAGTACTTAGCTTTGAGATGTATGGAGAAGCCGGAGATCCAAGACAAACAAGCTCTAGCAACTCCAAGAGGAAATATCTACCACATGGTCAGCAGTGTGAGGCGGACCTAAATAGAGCCTCGTCACTGATAACAAGCAGAACCTGAGGAGAGGTGAGTTCCTGCCAAACAACAACATACAAAGAGGAAAACAGAGAGACCTGTCAGAAAGCCTCACATGCAGAAATTCTATCCGATCTCACCTCTGTCACAGGAGGGACTGTGACAGTAACCCACCCCCTTCTACGGGTGACCTCCGGACACCCAGGAATGACCTTATTAGGATGCGCCCTATGAAAGGCCTTGACTTCGGTCGCCGGAACCCACATTCTTTCCTCTGGACCGTAACCCTTCCAGTGCTCGAGATACTGAAGAGATCCACGAAGAATACGTGAGTTTACTAGTCTGGCAATCTGAAACTCAAGATTACCATTCACCATGACAGGAGGGGGTGGCAGGGAGGATGGTTCAGCAGGTTCGATGTATCTTTTAAGCAATGACTTGTGAAACACATTAGGAATTTTCAAAGCCTGCAGAAGTTCAAGACGAAAATGTCACGGCCTTTGCTGTGTGCGCCATGGCACTAGTGCCATGCTTGCGGTTGCCGGTGGCAACATGTTGCTATTATGGCTTGTGGTGGGAGTGTCTCGGCTTTGGCTGTGTGCGCCGTGACATGGTTGCCACACATGCTGTTGCCGGTGGCAAAGTGGTGGCTGGTGTGTGCACTTCCCCTTTAAGTTGTAGCCTTCCCCTGTATGGTGCTGTAACAGTTAACCCCCTGATTGGGTCTTGGCCTAGCTGCTTCCCCTTTATCCCTTTACATTGTACTGTGGGGTTTTTTCCCCACTTCCCCCGTGACATATGACCACAAAGGCTAACAGTGCGGTTCTCTATGACAGTGGTTGCAGTAGGTGTGAACTGTCACTTGTGTTTGCCTCTCTCCTCGTCCATTTCTCAGTGGTTCTGTTGCTCGTGTTGTGTGCTGGCTGCATTCCCTCGGTGTATTGGCTGTGTGCTGGTTGGGGAATGCTTGCTTGCAGCGACACAGGTGTGAGGTGGACACAGCGTTAGGTGGCTGGCTCCCTGGTTACTGTGTGTTTCTCCAGGGGCTGGCAGAAGTTCTGGGAAGACTCCTTTGCACTGACGCTGATTCTGCTACTTTTTCCCACCCTCCCCCTGTTGTTGATTGGGTGTTCCATTTAGTTTCCCCTTTTTCAGTTGGGGGGCTTTGAGGTGCCATGCTTGCGGTTGCCGGTGGCAACGTGTTGCCGTTATGGCATGTGGTGGCAGTGTTTTGGCTTTGGTTTTGTGCGCCGTGACATGGTTGCCACGCATGCTGTTGCTGGTGGCAACATAGTGGCTGGTGTGTGCACTTCCCCTTTAAGTTGTGGCCTTCCCCTGTCTGGTGTTGTAAGGGTTAATCCCCTGATTGGGTGTGGTCGCTTTGGGCTATTTAGCTTCTGCTGGAAGAGTGTAGCTCAGTGTTCCTCCAGACTTGGTGTGTGCTGGTGGTTTACTGCTCTTGGCTTTACCATCTGTCCAGTGAGGGCCACCCTTGTGGTCATCAAGGTCTTCCCAGTTTCTGTGTGTTTCCTCCTTGTCTTCCTTCCCCGTCCTGGCCTAGCTGCTTCCCCTTTATCCCTTTACATTGTACAGTGGGGGGTTTTCCCCACTCCCCACCGTGATAGAAAAGCCACCGGATTAATAATGGCAGAGATCTTGTATGGCTCAATAAATCTTGGTCCCAACTTCCAAGAGGGTACCTTCAACTTAATGTTTCTTGTGGACAGCCACACAGAATCACCCACTCTCAGGTCCGGACCACTCATATGTCTCTTGTCAGCCATACGATTATACTTTTTGCCCACTTTATTTAAACTGTTTTGAATTTTCCGCCAAATAAATGACAACGAAGAGGAGAATCTTTCCTCTTCAGGTATACCAGAAGTCTCAGTACCCAAAAATGTACCAAACTGCGGATGGAACCCATATGCAGCAAAAAATGGCGACTTATCAGTGGACTCCTGTCTGCGGTTATTTATGGTAAATTTGGCCAACGACAAAAATGAAGACCACTCTTCTTGATTCTCAGAGACAAAACATCTCAAATAAGTCTCCAGATTCTGGTTAGTGCGTTCAGTCTGTCCATTCAACTGAGAATGAAAGGCAGAAGAGAAGGACAATTGGACTCCCAGACGAGTACAAAACGCCTTCATGATGTTATCGACAAACACATGAGTTCTGGCATTTGGCAAACCTTATAATGGTATAAAGTGCGCCATCTTGCTGAAGCTGTCAACAGCAAGCAGAATCACAGTTTTACCAGAGGAATTAGGCAAATCTGTGATAAAGTCCATGGACAAATGAGTCCAGGGTCGGGATAGGATGGACAAGGGAAGTAGAGATCCTGAAGGCCGAGTATGAGTCACCTTAGCATGCGCACAAGTCTTACAAGCTGCCACATAGCCCTCAACACATTTACATAACCCTGGCCACCAGAATCTGTGGGAAACGAGATCAGTATCGTGATGTTCCTTAAACACCTTGTGTCGTAGTTCCGAAGGGACAAACAACTTCAATGGTTAGGTGCCTCTCCCTGGACCCCCATTTCTGCCCTTAAGTTCAGGATAAAGGGCGGATACAACCACCCCATCAGCCAATATCGGAGTAGGATCCTCCGAACCCCCCCCCCCCCCGGGGAAAGCTAAGCGACAAGGCATCCGCTTTGACGTTTTTAATCCCAGGGCAATAAGTGACAATGAAATTAAATCTAGTAATAAAAAACGACCTTCTGGCCTGCCCTGGGTTCAGACGTTTAGACGACTCCAGATAAGCCAGATTTTTGTGATCAGTATTTACCGTAATGGGATGAATCGCTCCTTCCAACCAATGACGCCATTCCTCAAAAGCCATTTAATGGCCAGCAACTCTCTATTACCTACATCATAATTTCTCTCGGCAGAAGAGAGTTTTTTAGAGAAAAAAGCACAAGGGCGCCATTTGCTATGAGAAGGGTCCTGCGACAAGACTGCTCCAACCCCTACCTCTGATTCCACTTCCACAATGAATGGTTGTGACACATCAGGTTGCACCAGAAAAGGAGCAGAAGCAAAACATTCCTTTATCGCTGAAAAAGCATGCAATGCTTCTTCAGACCAGACTGAGAAATCTGCGCCTTTCTTAGTTATATCAGTTAAAGGTTTAACAACAGCTGAGCGATTCAAGATAAATTCACAGTAGTAGTTGGTGAACCTGATAAATCGCATGAGTGCCTTCAGATCTTCGGGTCGATCCCAGTCCAACACAACACTGACTTTTTCCGGATCCATAGAAAAACCCAAAGATGAGAGTAAGTACCCCAGGAATTGCAGTTCTGGGACCGCAAACACACACTTCTCCATCTTAGCATACAATTTATTCTCTCTTAGGATCTGTAAGACCTGTCTCACGTGATCCTCATGCGTCTCCATATCAGGGGAATAAATTAAAATATCATCCAGATAAGCACCCACAAACCTGCCCACCAGATGATGAAAGATGTCATTGATAAAGTGTTAAAAGACAGCAGGAGCATTGGTCAAACCAAAAGGCATGACCAGATTCTTAAAATGACCCCTCAGGCTGTTTTCCATTCGTCCCCTTCCTTGACTCTTATCAGATTATATGCCCCCCTCAAATCCAATTTAGAGAACACCTTGGCGCAGACAATCTGATTAAATAAATCCTGGGATCAAAGGAAGGGGTTAGGGATCACGGATAGTGATGTGATTAAGCTCACGGAAGTCCAAACATGGCCTAAGAGTTCCATCCTTTTTTTAACAAAGAAGAAACCTTGGTGATTTGGATGGTCTAATATGGCCTTTAGCCAAACTCTCGGTGACATACTCTCGAATGGCTACTCTTTCGGGTTCAGAAAGATTATACAACCAAGACTTTGGCAATCTAGCTCCAGGAAGAAGGTTGACGGGGCAATCATACTCCCGATGAGGAGGCAACTACTGGTATCCACCCTCAGAGAAAACATCCGAAAAATCCGAAAGGAAAGAAGGTAACATTTTAGTAGTTACAACAGAAAGCGACGTGCTGAGACAGTTGTCAAGGCATTAATCACTCCAATCGAGAAGCTGTCTCGCTTGCCAACCGATGGTAGGGTTATGTTTGGTTAACCATGGTAAACCTAGCACCAGAGGAGAAGGCAAACCCTCCAGCACAAAACATGAAATGGATTCAATATGAGAATCTCCCACCTTTAGGCGAATGTCCTGCATCATTTGAGACAGACACTTTTGAGAGAGAGGGGCGGAATCAATCGCAAACACAGTTTTGGAGTCTAGCGCCACCTTGGCAGGCAGGAAAAATCGGGTACTACAGATAAATGCCAAAAGTACATTCTCAAGTTCTCCACCCACACTACCAAGAGTGAGAAGAGGACTCAATACATTAGTTTTTTTTTCCCTTTTCACCTTGATGTTTAACATGAGGACGTACGTTAACAAAATGTCCTCCTTTACCACAGAAAAAGTATTTTCTTAACCCTAAAGTTTTTATCACCTGGTCCGGGAGTGACCTGCCCTAATCGCCAGACATGAGCTTGAGTGTCTCTTTACCCAGAGTGTCAGAAGAGACTGCTTCCCCATATGATAGTACGTCCCAGGTGAGAGGAACTTTAGATCTCTCTCTCAGGTGTCTATCAATACATACAGCTAGAGACATGGCCGCCTCCAATGATTCTTGATTTTCGTGAAATGCTAAGGCGTCCTTCAGGTTCTCAGACAGCCCTTGACAGAATTGACTATGGAGAGCTGGGTCATTCCACTCCGTATCAGTTTCCCACCTCCTAAATCCAGAGCAATAGGACTCTGCAGAACCCTCTCCCTGCCGCAAACTACGCAACTTAGATTCGGCCGGGGAAACCTGATCTGGGAGAGCGACCTTAGGTTCGGGGAAGACTTGGTTCCCGCTACCGGAACCCGCTGCCTGTGGTCTCTAAAATTGTCCAACGGCCGTACGGAGGTCAGCTACCTCCAAATGATCAGTGCAGAAACAGTATCCATAGCTGCACTGAAAAACACAAAGGATAGTGTTTTTTTGGGCGGTTGATAATGTCATGGATAATGGGGAAGGGGAAAACACCAGATACACATAAAAGAAAATAGACAACAGTCTAGGCCTAAAAAGCTAAGGAAGAGGGATGGTGACCTAGTAATCCCTAGGCCTTTCTCTAACTCCTGCCATTGTGAGCAGATCCTGATGGTGGAAATGCTCGTACACCGGATACCTATGCCCTGCTAAAACTGGCGAGCCCTAGGATAGGTAGCAGGAGTTGAGACAGCTGGTTCCTTCCCAGGTGAAGAAACCTGCATCTTCCTGAGGCCTAGAACCAAAACACACCAGAGAACAACAAACGGGGGCGGAGCTTGCACTGGACTGTGATGGCCGCATAGACTAGAGCTCTCCGTACAAGATCCTCAATAGCACTAGCCTATGCAAGCTGTCAGACTGAACTATGGTCAAAATCGGACACCCTAGGTCTGGGGACATCCCTAAAACCATCAAACCTCTGAACACCAGCGGGGATATGGATAAATTCATTAAAAAAGCAGCCACTTTGTGAAACAAAGATGACGCCACTCCGCTGCACAAGGTCAGTGAACATGCCACCGAGCTCTCAGATGGGGAGAGCGATGTAGATGATCCTCACAGCAAGATGGTGCTCCCAATCACCCGACGCTTTTTGAAGTAGGTGCTTAGTAAAGCACTGGAGCCGATGCTGAGCGAACTCACGGCCCTCCGCCATGAAATAAACCAGGTCGGGGATCGAGTGCGCCCAAAACCCAAACCATCTGAACCCCTCAGGGACGTGATCTGCAAGTTTTTCCATTTTCAAGTTAAAACAGCGGTCCTGGAAGTCGCTAGAAACCATGCAGACCTGTCTTATGAGGAGTCTCCTGTTTTGATTTACTAGGATTTAGCACCCTCAACGCTCAGGAAACACAGATCCTTGAAACCCCTGACTGAGTGGCTCAGATTCAACAAGATTCCATACAGAAGGTCATTTCCATTTGGACTATCCTTCTTTCATGCAGGACGCCGTCTCAACATTTCAGCATTCGCCGACCTGGATACGGTGTCACGGATGTAGTAGGGGAGAACACCAAAAGACAACAGAAAGGGAAAAGACACTAGGCCTCACCACTAGGGGAGGAAAAAGGTCACCACCTATAAAACCCTGCTTCTGGCCCTAACTCCTATCCGTATGGGCACCTCTCGATGGTAGAGATGCCCATACACAGGAACCTAGAAAACCCTGGTGGCCCTCGGATGCCCTAATGTTAATGACAGGGCAGACACTACCTGCTCTTTCCCTGGTGAAGGAACCAGCATCTTGCTGAGGCCTAGTAAACAGCAAAGGTGGGGGGAATACAAAATACAACAAACGGAACACTTAACTTCTGAGGCTGATGGATGAACAGGACTTCAACTAGAACCACACTCCAGCTCTTCCAAAAACCAAATAAAGCTATCCAGAGCAAGGAGTGATGGGTAGAGTCAGACTAAATAGGGGGAGGTAAAGGTCACATGACCCACACCTGAACAGGAGGTGTGGACATACAAGCAACAAACAGACAAAGTGAAACCAAAACCAAAAGAGGCTGTCAAATCACTAATATGCAGATAATCTTTCAGACCTTCTAAAACCTGTCACCGGTGTGACATACGGCCTGCGACCATCTACAAATACCTCTGTTGGAAGTAGAAAACTGGGAACTGTACCAAGACCTAATGGAGCTTCCAGACATACCGAAAGTGACTCCATTTGAACTTCAGCGTACTCCCAAAGAACAGAGATCCAATAGGAGGAATATTCAGCTAACCCCGTAGAGACTTGCCTCAGATCTGTAACTTTGTATATTTACCTCTCTTAGTACCTCTTATGCCCTTGCTCCTTCTCCTTTTCTCTGATTTGCCTTTTTCTCCCTTCCTTATCTGACGGTACCTTACCACGATGCTGTTTGCAACTTACCACTGCTCTCGATGTCTGCACTCCCTCTGACCCTCACCCTTATGCCGCCTGAGCTATCCTCTGCCTTCTCATTTTTCCTTTTTTATCCGTCTGTCAAAATGCCTTATCCTTGAGGCTCCTTATAGTGCTATGACTATTATAACTGGGTTGATTAACCATTTCCCCCCTTGCGACCTTCATTTCGAGTAACACCTTTACCTATCTATATGGGCTTTGTTATTTCACGGTTTGTGTTTTTGTTTCAGTTCCTATTGTTTACATTTCCTCTAAGGTACATGCCTCATCTTCACTGACAATCTGAGATGTGTTGAGACCCCCGCTGCTGTCCGTCTCTCCCCTCCAGATAGTTCAGAATATACCCTGGCGGGTACACATTTCAGCGAGGTAACCCGTCCCACTCAAGATGCTATAGCTGACTTATCTGTTGCGTCTTACAATGTTAGGGGCTTTAACTCCTCTTCTAAGTGGAGCCAAGTCTTCACATTGTTAACGCAAACCCGGGGCCAGTGTTTTACTCCTCCAGGAAACACACTTCAAATTCAATCACAACCCCAACCTATCTTTCTCACACTACTAGTGGTATCACTGTAAAGGAAACTCGTCTGCTTCTGGAGGGGTGAGCATCGGATTCCAGACAAAGGTTCCTATTAAATACATCACCCACCTTCAAGACCCTAAAGAGAGATACCTGCTGGTTAAGGGTCACATATAATTATATACTATAATCAATCCATATGTAGCTGTAGCTGTAGAGTTATTTACTGTGACATCATGTTTTGGATGTCATATAATTGTTATATTTTGTGTTCACAGAAGCAGAAAAAGATAATATGCCTTTAATATTCATTTTGTAATGTAAGGTAAGCTCAGTGACACAGCAGAAACAACAGAAAGCATAGTGTTAATCTGTTGTTGCTGGGCAGAAGTCTAGACCAATCACAACCAGCTTCTCACACAGCAAGAGTTTTCACCAATCACAGCCAGCCTCACACACAGCCTGTCTGGGAGTTACCCTAGCAGGAGCTGCTAGAATCATTATTCACCAGAGACAGGAGCTAAAGAGACATTCATTCCACTGACAGCTGTGTTTTTATGGAAGCAGAGGCCAAAATAGGTATTTAAAACTGTTATATAATGTTCCTACTGTTAGTATAGTGATTAGGACTGTATACTGAGCCAGTTATATGTGTTTACTTACAGTTCCACCAAATTGCAAGCTACAGCTGCAAACTGTGAACTAATTGACAATCCAAACAAATTGCAAACATACAAACCAAATTGCAAATACAATTTGCAAATACAAATTGCAAGCATTCAGATTCCATATTGCAATTCAAATTGCATACAACCATACCAGACCATACTCAACCAATCTGCAAATAGTCACTGCTAACTGCATACTGCAAGTGAACTATTAGTTAGACCTCAGAGAGATCATAATGTTCTTAAATAACTTAAAGTGAGAGTACAGATACTCAAGAGAGAAATATATCCACCATTTTATGTTGAATGACAAGATTGAACAGTTGAACCACCATCTTAATCATACCGCCATTTTGTGATATCTTTTCAACACGTGTTATGTACATGGACTATCTGCTGCGGAGGCAGCAGTGTTATATAAGGAAAAGTTATTAAAGAAGTTATTTCAAGCCTTTGCTCTTTAAACCTACTGTTTCCATAGAACCGTGCTAGAGGAATTACAGAGTAATAGACAGTCTGGTTAGACTAAAAGTCAAAGATATCAAAATTCTTCTAATGCCACAGCGCAAAAGGCACTTCATAGTGCTGCGCCTGCCATACTATATGCCTCTAACTCTGGCCAATCTCCCTGGTTTTCCAAGGTCTTCCCAATCATTGAAAAATTTACCGAAGGCCTGACTATTCTGGTGGGTAATCTGAATGATGCTTTAAACCCGAAACTCGACTCCTCCTCCCGGAAATCAGCCCTATTGCATAGTGCCCTACGCTCCATAAGGGAGGGACTGTGGAATCTGCACCTTGTTGATGTATGGCGTACTCTACACCCCGAAGCAACCGCCTGGACTATTTATTTGTTTCCAAAGAACACTTCCAGCTTTGTCATGAGGCCAAAATAGGCTCCATCCATTTATCCAACCATGCCCCCACCTTTTTGTCAATCTCAGCCCCCTTGCCTAACCCGGGTAGATTTAACCCCTTAAAGACCGGGCTCATTTTCACCTTAAGGACCAGGCCAGTGTCACTTTATGTGTGAATAACTTTAAAACGCTTTTACTTATCCAGGCCATTCTGAGATAGTTTTTTCGTCACATATTGTACTTTATGAAACTGGTAAAATGGAGTCAAAATTATTATTTTTTATTTATCAAAAATACCAAATTTACCAAAAATGTGGAAAAATTAGCAAATTTCCAAGCAAAATTTCTAAAACCTACTTTTTCAGGACCAGTTCAGGTCTGAAGTCACTTTGTGAGGCTTACATAATAGAAACCACCCAAAAAATGCCATTTTACAAACTACACACCTTGAGGTATTCAAAACTGATTTTAGAAACTTTGTTAATCCTTTAGGTGTTCCACAAAGAGATAAAATTTCAAAATTTCACTTTTTGGGCAGGATTTCCATTTTAATAATTTTTTCCCTGTTACAAAGCAAGGGTTAACAGCCAAACAAAACTCTATATTTATGGCCCTGATTCTGTAGTTTACAGAAACACCCCATATGTGGCCGTAAACTGCTGTACGGGCACACGGCAGGACACAGAAGGAAAGGAATGCCATACGGTTTTTGGAAGGCAGATTTTGCTGGACTGTTTTTTTTACACCATGTCCCATTTGAAGCCCCTCGATGCACCCCTAGAGTAGAAACTCCCAAAACGTGACCCCATTTTAGAAACTATACCCCTCAAGGTATACAAAACTGATTTTACAAACATTGTTAACCCTTTAGGTGTTCCACAAGAATTAATGGAAAATAGAGATACATTTTAAATTTCACTTTTTTGGCAGATTTTCCATTTTAATATTTTATTTCCAGTTACAAAGCAAGGGTTAACAGCCAAACAAAACTCAATATTTATGGCTCTGATTCTGTAGTTTACAGAAACACCCCATATGTGGTCGTAAACTGCTGTACGGGCACACAGCAGGGCGCAGAAGGAAAGGAATGCCATACGGTTTTTGGAAGGCGGATTTTGCTGGACTGGGTTTTTGACACCATGTCCCATTTAAAGCCCCCTTGATGCACCCCTAGAGTATAAGCTCCAAAAAAGTGACCCCATTTTAGAAACTACAAGATAAGGTGGCAGTTTTGTTGGTACTATTTTAGGGTACATATGATTTTTGGTTGCTCTATATTACACTTTTTGTGAGGCAAGGTAACAAGAAATAGCTGTTTTGGCACCGTTTTTATTTTTTGTTATTTACAACATTCATCTGACAGGTTAGATCATGTGGTATTTTTATAGAGAAGGTTGTTACGGACGCGAAAATCCCAAATATGACAGCTTTTAAAAAAAAAAAAGATGTTTTAGTGTCTCCATATTCTAAAGCCATTTATTTTTTATTTTTTGGGCAATTGTCTTAGGTAGGGGCTCTTTTTTTGCAGGATGAGGTGAAGGTTAGATTAGTACTATTTTGGTGGGCATACGCCTTTTTGATTGCTTGCTGTTGTACTTTTAGTTATCTAAGGTGAATTTTTTATTTTTTTATTTATTGATATTTTTTTTTTTATACAGTGTTCATATGGGGGGTTCGGTCATGTTATATGTTCATAGAGCCAGTTGATGCGGACGCGGGGATACCTAATATGTCTACTTTTCCCTATCTTTTAAAAAAAAATTGACATTTCTGTTTTTTTTACTTGAAACTTTTAATTTTTGGGGGAGAAAACTTTATTTTTTCAACCTTTTTTTTTCACTTTATTTTTTTCCCACTTTGGCACTTTTGGGGGTCAGATCCCCTTTACAATCCATTCCAATACTTCTGTATTGTAATGCATTGGCTATATGAGTAATACAGTGTGTAATACTCATACAGCTTCCTGCCTGTGAGATCCAGGGGGCTGGATCTCACAGGCTCTTCACCGGAAGGCAGCCCCGATGCCTAAGAAAGGCATTGGGCTGCCTTCCATGCCACATCGGATCACCATTACAGCAGCACAGGGACCCGATGGCCACTGCAGTCCCAGCGCAAACCACCCGGAAACGCTGCAAACCGCAGGTCTGAATTGCCTGCGGTTTTCAGCGATCGCCGATACGGGGGGGGGGGGGGTTTCACAACCAGTGCCTGCTGAATGGCACGGTTGTGAAACGGTAGTGATCGTAAATACACATGATGTACCGTCATGGGTCCTTAAGTACCAGGGCATCATGACATTACCTTATTAGGTAATCAGACCACCAGGGAAAAGATCTCTGATGTTTTGAGTGAATACTTCTCTCTGAATAAACACCCAGAAGTATCAGATCAATCCCCCTGGGATGCATACAAACCCTTCATTAGAGGACACTTTATAAGTATCGAAGTATCAAAACATTCCTAAAAAAGATAGTGGAGAAAGGCTTGGCTCCCTATTTAAAAAGATCCAAGTCCTAGAGTCCCTACACAAACGCTCCTTTTTGGAGTCACAATTACAGGAATTATCAAATCTGCAGGCAAAACTGAAATCCCTGCGCCAATCTTCTGCAGCTAAATGCTTTCTAAATTCACAGCACAAATGTTTTGCACATGGGGACAAGGCCTCTAAATTTATGATGTGCAGGATTAAGAACAGAAGATCGGCGAACTACATCCATCAGTTAGAAGCCCTCCAGGGTACACCTCTCTATTCTTCTAAACTCATAGGAGCCCTATTCCGTGAATTCTATGAGTCCCTATATAATTTGCCACAAGTGCTCACACCAAATGCCCACTCATCCCTCCTCTCCTCTTTTTTCTAGGAGTCACTTGCTTTGCCGACCCTTTCGGCAGCCCAAAAACAAAAACTAGCTTCCCCGTTCACACTAGACGAATTAACCATGCGACAATCTCTTCCTGGCAAAAGCCCGGGCCCCGATGAGCTACCTGTCTCTTATTACAAAACCTTTCAGCAGCACCTCCTCCCACATCTGCTCACAGTCTGTAACCTTGCCCTAAAAGGGAAACAACTCTCCAGAGATATGACAATGGCACACATAACCCTGATACCCAAAGAAGGGAAAAACCCAAAACAATGCGCCAACTACAGACCCATTTCACTTCTTAATATAGACCTTAAACTATTAGTAAAAATGTTGGCCAATCATTTAGCGGTCCTCCTCCCCTTATTGCTATTTGTCCTATCTCTGGAGCCCCTTCTTTTCAAACTTAGAACAGATCCAGAAATCTGAGGAATATCTCTAGTAGGACAGGAACATAAATTAGCTGCCTTTGCAGATTACATTATGATCATGACCTCCAACCCACAGAGATCTCTTTTGGATATCCAAAGCCACCTAAATACCTACAGCTCCTTATCTTATTTCAAAATCAATATGAAAACGTCACTAGTGATCTGCATTGGGATCCCCCCATCCCTACAGCAATGCTTGAGGAACAACTCCCCATTTGACTGGTCATCTCCGTACTTAACATACTTAGGGGTTAAAATGAGCTGCAATGTATACAAACTTTTCACACTTAACTATACCCCTTTAATCCAATCCATCTTATCTAGTATAAATAAACTAAATTTCCCCACTCGTGGTTCGGCGGAAAAAAACTCCTTATGTCACTGATATTACCCCGTATCACATACTTCCAATAGGTTCTACCAATCCATGTACCCAAATCTTACTACGACTCCCTCCGGAGAAAATTCTAGTCATTTATCTGGAATGGGAGAAATCCTAGACTCTCGTATTCACTGCTGTCACATCCGGGGCGAGCGGGAGGAATTGCCCTTCCAGACCCCGAATTATATGGCTAGTGCTCCTGTCCAGAACTGTTGAATGGATTAGAGGTTCCAACCTCAAGCCATGGGTAGCTTTGGAACCGGAGCTCCTGGGTAAATCTTTACGCTCGCTCCCTCTGGGAAGCACTAATCTAACACACATTCTTTCCTCAAGCTACCCGATTATACGAGCCACTCTCAATGCGTGGAAATGGCTCCACACCACTCTCTGCTCAGTTCCCTTTCCATCCCCTCTCCTCTCACTGAGAGATATTTTGGGAACAGCCCCCCCCCCCCCACCGCTGTGATCGATTGTACTCCACACGAACTGAGGAAATCAACCATCCCTGTCTCCTAGCTCTATGGGCCCATGGGTTCTCTGTTCGACGTCAAAGATATCCAAGAGACACTCACCCTGCACCACCAATGCCTATCCCCAATATTCTACCTCCACTCACATTTCTATCCCGCTATGTACCAAGAGGCGATTTCAATTGCTTATTGCTGACCCTAACCCTCCAAAAAAGCTTATTTCACACCCTCCTTACTCGTTAAATCAGCTTTTATTTGACATTGGGAACAGGACCTGGGCTGGGGGTTCCCCCTCTCGGCACTGCCAGACATACTCTCATCCCACCACAAATTGTCCCAGTGTGTCGTTAGCCAGGAAAATGGATACAAACTTCTCACTAGGTGGTACAAAGCACCAGATAAAACATGCCTCTTTTCTGACACGGCCTCAGACAGATACTGGAGATGCCTTAGCAATATAGGGACTTTCCTTCATATTTGGTGGGATTGTCCCCTCATCAACAAATTGTGGAAAGAAATTTTCCACATCAGCAATCAAATTTGCCACACTTCAGTGCAGATATCACCTAGCAAGGCCCTACTCAGTTATTACGATAACTCTGAGCCACATACTCCTCCTTACCTGTTTAGACAACTGCTTACAGCAGCTCGTCTTCTGGTGCCAAAATTCTGGCTATCCACGTCCCTCCCTCACCTGGAGCAATGGAAGCAGAAAAAAGATCAGTTATATCACTTCGAGGAACTCTCCTCATGGGAAGCTCGCAATCACCAAAAGTTCTTAAAACAATGGAGATTATGGTAGGTACACAGACACTCAAACTATGCTACCATTTTGTTCACACACGCTTACAACATTATGCTTATATCTATATGTTTAAAATTGTACTGACCTAAGTGCCTTAATAATGTTTCAGAGTAACCTTAGACCTTGATTGTATTTCACCCTTTTCTTCCCCTGGATACGATATACAGCCTAGTCCTTCTTGTATCTTACAATATGCAAGAAAGTATTGTACCTTTACTACTTAAGGCGTCTTTGCAAGACGTCCAGTGTCAAATAACATGTACCTTGATTAAATAAAAAAAAAAAAAAAAAAGAACAAACAGAAAAGGCTACTAGTACTTAACTTTGAGATGTATGGAGAAGCTGGAGATCCAAGACAAACAAGCTCTAGCATCTCCAAGAGGAAATATCAACCGCATGGTCAGCAGTGTGAAGCAGACCTAAATAGAGCCTCATCACTGATAACAAGCAGAACCTGAGGAGAGGTGAGTTCCTGTCAAACAACAACATACAAAGAGGAAAATAGAGAGACCTGTCAGATAGCCTCACGTGCAGCAAGTCTAGCCGATCTTCTCACCTCTGTCACAGGAGGGACCGTGACAATAAAGTGTTTTAAAATAACTGTTCCCTGAGTACAGACTTGTTTTTTGTGATTAATGCTCAGAGTGGGGATGTGCACTCTCTCCACCCTACAGGAGCGATTCTGCCAGCCCTACATCAATAGCCAGTGAGCTTACTGAAAGATCTGGACTGATTTCCATCCACTAGCATGCTGATACTGAACTGTACACAGGCAAACCCGAAACCTGCCCCCCAGACTTGGAGCCAAACGCCACTAACGAGGTTTAAAACACCTCACAGATAACATTGACAGACATCTCAATCAATCAAAGCACAATGCTTCTATAAAGAAGGTGTAAACATGTAAGACGGATACTCATTTAATCCAATAGGATGTCCAGCTCACCTACACATTTTTCGCCACTGATCCTATCATAGAGCAGATGGGAGGTAGCTAGATGACATCCTGCACATGAGCTGCATGAAGACTTAGAGGAAAACCCCCACTAAGTCTGTGCACAGGCTGTCACGGTCCCTCAAGTGATGTCAGCAGATCAAGAAGACTGGCTAAGCGTGGATGAATCTAACAGCCTCCTTGATTTCTCTTTATTCAGTGTTGATAGGGTTAATGACCATTTCCTGCGTCTCAGCTGTTGCTCAGTGGTCATCACTTCTAACCTTTATAGTCTAACCCAACCCTTCTGACTATGCAGTAGATTGCTTCATTTGGTGTTTGGAAAGAGCTGGAGTGTGGTTCTCCCTGAGTTCCTGCTCATCCTTCTACAACAGAAGCTAAGTGTCTCTCTTGTTTGTATTTCATCTTTTCCCCTTGGTTGTGGTTGCTAGGCCTCAGGAAGATGCTTGTTCCTTCATCATGGAAGGAATAGGTTGTCTCAGCCCTGCCAATATCTTTAGGGCTCCTCAAGGTCTCTGGGGCTTCCAGGTTACTGTGTATGGGCATTTCTACCTTCAAGGGGTGCCCATATGGTTAGGAGTCAGGGCCAGGAGTAGGGTTCTTTAGGTGGTGACCCTTTCCCTTCCCTAAGGTTGAGGCCTAGTGGCTTATCCATTCCCCCCTAGTTGTCGGTGTGGTGTTTACTCCTTTACCTCATCTGTGACATAATCTTCCGCCATAACCACCATTTTTTGTTCAGGTCAGTGCAGCTGTGATTTCTATGTCTGCCCTGGTCAAACAGATGCAGGGGCTGTCTTTGGAGGTAGCAGACCTCAGTGCGACACTCTTACAGATTCAGAAACCACAGGCGGCTGGTTCCGGTGGTGGGTACCAGGCCTGCCCGGAACAGAAGGTGGCTCTCCTGGACAGATTTTCTGGAGGTAGTGACAATTTTATCTGGTTCAGGGAGTCATGTGAATTATACTTCAAGCTGCGTCCATACTCTTCTGGGAATGAGAGTCAATGTGTGGTTATGATCATTTCTTTGCTTAAATCTGCCAACTGGATCACCGTCCCTCCAGTCGGTAGATAATTTTTTTTTAAAGCCTTGGGTCTTATTTACGATGACCCGGATCGGATCTCTCAGGCCAAAACCAGGTTACTTGGTTTACGACAGGGAGAGCGCTCCACTGAGATCTATTGCTCTGAATTTAGGAGATGGACTATGGATACGGAGTGGAATGATCCTGCGCTCCATAGCCAATTCTGTCAGGGTCTATTTGAGAGGCTGCTAGACGCGTTGGCCTTTCATGAAAATCCTGAGTCATTGGAAGCAGCTATGTCCCTTGCTGTACGTCTTGATAGACGCCTGAAGGAGAGATCTAGGGGTCCTCACCCTCAATACGTACTGTCAAACAAGGTGGCGGCTTCCTTTGACACTTATGGTAAAAAGACACTTGTGGTTGTGCCTTGTGATGCTTGTGATGTGCCTGTGCAGTTAGGGGGACCTACTCCTGAGACTGCTAGCAAGAGCTTTGGTCATATGAAGGGAGTCTGTTCTTGTTGTGGAAAGAAGGGACATTTTGTAAATATTTGCCAGTACATTCAGTGTCAAGGTGAAAACAAAAGAAAAACGTTTAATCCCCAAATAACTATTGGTGGTGTGGGTGGGGAGCAAGAAAACGTACTTTTGTCATTTACTGGTAGTACCCAATTTCTCCTGTCTGCCAAGGTGGCGCTAGAGTCTAAAACGGTGGAAATCAAGGTATTTATTGATAGTGGGGCAGGGGTTACCTGATTGATGGACAGTTCGTTCACTTTTATGGGTTGACTATTAGTGCACTAGAGAAAAGCATTCCTGTTTTTGCTATTGATACTGCACCTCTTACCCAAAAATGCCTGTCGCAGGTGGTAAATGACATCCATTTAAGAGTAGGTGATTTCCATCATGAATCTATCTCATGTTATGTGTTGGAGGAGGGTCTGCCTGCATCAATGGTTTTGGGCTTACCATGGTTAAGCAAACATAACCCTACCATCGACTGGCAAGCGAGACAGATTCTTGATTAGAGTGATTTTTGCATTGACAACTGTCTTAATACGTCTTTCTCTGTGGTCACCAGTAAAACTGTACCCTCGTTCATTTCCAATTTTTTTTATGTGTTTTCTGAGAGTGGTAACTAGGAGTTACAAAAAAATGGTCAATCAGGTGAGACAATCAGAGCCTCTCCGATGTACTGCTCAATAATTACAAAGGAAAAACAGGGGCAGTAGACTAAATAAAATAACGATTTATTGATATACAGGAGATAAAATAAGACCCCTACTGACATACAACAAGTAAGACGTGCCCTCTCAGATGGTAAGGGTGAGAGGGCCAGCACAATGACAATACAAACACAAGTTACAAAAAAACTCAGCTGGGTAAATGGACAAGTAATACGCGGAAATACAGCAAGTGCAGGCGGAGGGGAAGTATGGTATATACTACCCAGTAGCCCTAATGCCTCCCTACTTGTCCTATTAAGCCCTAAAGCGTGTATCCAAAGGACGGGGTCCAAAAATACCCCGCAAGGGGTGGCCCAGACAGGAACACTGATCCTGGCAAAGAAGCCCTAGTAAGGCCCTAGCTGATTTGATATGGCCCAGGAAACAAATATTCACCCTTTGGAGCAGAATACTGATATATCAAAAAATATCTCAAGTCATTTTCTGAGTACTAGGGGGCAACAATTCTCCCTACATAACATCTTTACCTTGGAACTCCTGGACTTTGTGCTATCAAGCAATTTCTTTATGTTTGATGGTCACATATACCACCAGCTCAGGGGCACTGCTATGGGCAGTTCATGTGCCCCATCCTACGCCAACTTGCTCCTGGGCTGGTGGGAGGAGTCCCTGGTGTTCGGTGATCCATCTCATTGGTTTACCGACCATATCGCTCTCTGGTCACGCTATATCGACAACATTTTCTTGTTGTGGAGCGGACCAGAGAGCGATTTCGACAGACTTATTGCAGAACTAAATGTTAATAACTTTAATCTAAGGTTCACGTCAGTCATTGTCAGGGATCGTCTTCCCTTCCTGGATGTGGTCATCCTCAGAGATGACAGCGGTGGTCTCAATACGTCCATTTACCGCAAACCGACCTCCACAAATTCCCTCCTTAGGTGGGACAGCTGTCACCCTGTTCCTCTTAAGAGAGGGATTCCTACCGGACAGTACCTGAGACTCAAACGTAATTGGGGAACGTGGGTCTCAGGGTACTGTCCGTGTAGTGGGCACTTTCGATGCGGCTGCGTCGCAAGTAAGGAGGATCCTAGCACACCATTGGGATACTCTGCTGATAGACCCAGACCTGGCCGAGGTCTTGGATCCCTCAGTTTCCCTCACATTCAGGAGGGACAGTAATCTGAGGGATAGACTGGTACACAGCCACCTTGTCCCTGCAATCAAACCCCGGACGTGACTGGATAGACCGGTGACAGGTTGCCACAGATACGGACGATGTAGCTTCTGTGGCTGTCTGTCACAGGGGAAGACGTTTGCCGGAGGGCCTAACAACACCATTTACCATGTAAAAGGTTTTTCAAACTGCCGCACTACAGGTGTAATTTACTTGATAATGTGTGTATGTGGGCTGCGCTACGTGGGCAAGACTTTTAGGGAGCTACGCAAACGTATGGGCGAGCACTACGGGGACATCCGTAACAACAGGGACACTCCCGTTGCACGCCATGGACAGACGGCCCATGAGGGACGTCCGGCGTCCATCAGTTTTATGGCGATTGAACATGTGCCTAAACCAGTACGTGGGGGTGATTGGACTAGATCTATCCTACAAAGAGAATGCTGGTGGACATTTACACTCAACACGGTCGCCCCCAATGGGCTCAACAAACAGCTGAATTTCAGCTGTTTCCTCTGATCATCAATTTTCTAGTTCAGGCCTTGTGGCCAATTCTCCCACCATAAACCCCTCTTATTTTGGTCTATGACGCGGGATACTAGGCACATACTGTCATGTCCCCGTGGAAAAGAAAAAAGGGGGGGGGGACACAGTGGGGTTAGTGATCCCGATGGACCTGTGATGAGTTTGCCTCTGCCTCTGTATGTTCCCTCCCTCCACCCCATTCCCAGGATGAATCTGAGTCTCTCATTGTTTATTGAAATGATGAGCATTTCACCTTTATCATAATGTTTAATATCCTGCAGGCCACAGGAGAGGCCATTGCAGGATGTTATGGGCGTCCCGGGTCCGGAGGGTCTATTGACAGATATGCATTTAATGTGACCTCTGCTGCCTGGGACGACTCTGCACTATTGTGGCTGGGGCTGGGCCTCGATCCTAGAACCGCGGCCATGACGCATGCGCGTCCTACGTGGCGCGGTTAAGTGACGTCGGGGCCCTGCGCCGGCGTGCGTTCCACCCCTAGCCTCATGGAACGCATGAGGCAGGGGCTGGATGCGCAGGCGCGGTCACGTGATTTTCGGAGCTTCCGATCACGTGACCGCTGTATCAGACGCCTGTGGATTACGTCACCAGGAGGCACCTGACCGGAAGCAAGCAAACCTGGGAGGATGCGTTCCACCAGGTACTTTAGCCTTTATAAAGCGGCATTCTGGCCCCAATAGCTGCCGGTCACCTTCACTACAGACACCACCACCATGGGTCTCTCTGTATAGTGTGCCAACAGCCGCTTCCTGACCGCAGCCATCACTGAGTGAGTAAACCTCTCCATGGCCCTATACTGGGTAATTGATGGGGAGGTTCATGCCTTTTGACTACGTGATATGTATGTATTCTATTGTCTTTTGTAGGCCTAGTCACACACTGACTCCAAAAGACATTTAGGCCATACCCTGCCCACTGGACTATCTAGTCACCAGGGTCAACCACCGTGTAGCCCCGTGTCCCCTGAAGAATCCTGGGGCTTCAATGGATAAAACGCGTCGGGACACTTGAGTATTTCCCCATATTTTCCTTGTGGGTTTCTATGGGGGAGTGTCTCTATTTTTTTGTATTTTTTTATATATCAGTATTCTGCTCCAAAGGGTGAATATTTGTTTCCTAGGCCATATCAAATCGGCTAGAGCCTTACTAGGGCTTCTTTGCCAGGATCAGTGTTCCTGTCTGGGCCACCCCTTGCGGGGTATTTTTTGGACCCCGTCCTTTGGATACACGCTTTAGGGCGTAATAGGACAAGTAGGGAGGCATTAGGGCTACTGGGTAGTATATACCATACTTCCCCTCCGCCGCACTTGCCGTATTTCCGCGTATTACTTGACCATTTACCCAGCAGAATTTTTTTGTATCTTCTGTTTGTATTGTCATTGTGCTGGCCCTCTCACCCTTACCGTCTGAGAGGGCACGTCTTACTTGTTGTATGTCAGTAGGGGTCTTATTTTATCTCCTGTATATCAATAAATCGTTATTTTATTTAGTCTACTGCCCCTGTTAGTTTTTTCCTAACTAGGAGTTACCTACGCATTGGGAGTATGATTGTACCGTCAATCTTATTCCTGGAGCTAAACTGCCCAAATCTCAGTTGTATAATCTTTCGGAGCCGGAAAGAAAGGCTATGCGAAAGTATATCACCGAGAGCTTGGCGAAGGGTCATATCAGACAATACAAATCCCCAGTGGCTGCTAGGTTTTTATTTGTAAAAAAAAAGATGGTACCCTTAGACCATGTCTAGACTTCCGTAAGCTCAACTGTATTACCATCCGTGATCCTTACCCCCTTACTTTGATTACGGATTTGTTTAATCAAATTGTCGGTGCCAAGGTATTCTCTAAATGGTATCTGAGGGGGGCATATACTTTGGTAAGGATCAAAGAGGGGGAAGAATGAAAGATGGCCTTTAATACCCCTGAGGGTCATTTTGAGAATCTGGTCATGCCTTTTGGGTTAACCAATGCTCCAGCGGTTTTTAAACACTTTGTCAATGACATCTTTCATCATCTGGTGGGGAGATTTGTTGTTGTATATCTGGATGACATACTAATTTAATCTCCAGACATGGAAACTCATCGGGATCATGTGTCACGGAAGGTGTACAGAAAACTAGAAGACACTTCTCAGCCTATGCAAAAATCTCAATGGTAGATGATCGCATATCCTCGTACCTTGACTGTATAACACCTGAACACCCTATAATAGTTAGGGGACACGACCACCGGCTCCCTACACTTGATACGAAGGGAGTCAGGGTCACCTGGGATCCAGAAAACAGGAAAACACAAATGAATGAATGAACAAAACTTATCTGTAGAAGACTCAGTAGTAGCATCAGCATGCACACACTCCAGGAAGTTGTATAAACCGCAAAGTGATGCAGTATGGGAAGGGATTTAAAGGGATGTAATCAGTGCAACTACATGACAGCTGAGAGAGGCTAACGAGATGAGAAAATGAAAGCAAAACAAAAGGAACCTCAAGGAGGAGGTTCTGAAGGACGTCTGTCAGAGCTTCTCAGATGTCTGGTGGTGACATCATGTGAAACAGGTGTTACAGATTCTAAGAGAGAATAAATTGTATGCGAAGATGGAAAAATGTGTTTTTGCTGTTCAGGAAGTGCAATTCCTAGGTTGCCTGCTCTTACCCTCAGGTTTTCGTATGGATCCCGAGAAAGTCTGTGCTGTGTTGGACTGGGATCGACCTGAAATTGTGAAAGCGCTTATACGGTTTTTGGGATTCACCAACTACTACCTTAAAATCATCTTGAACTATTCGACTGTGGTTAAACCTTTAAAGGGAACCTGTCACCTGGATTTTGTGTATAGAGCTGAGGACATGGGTTGCTAGATGGCCGCTAGCACATCCGCAATATCCAGTCCCCATAGCTCTGTGTGCTTTTATTGTGTAAAAAAACTAACAATTTGATACATATGCAAATTAACCTGAGATGAGTCCTGTCCCTGACTCATCTCAGGGACAGGACTCATCTCAGGCTAATTTGCATATGTATCAAATCAGTGTTTTTTACACAATAAAAGCACACAGAGCTATGGGGACTGGGTATTGCGGATGTGCTAGCGGCCATCTAGCAACCCATGTCCTCAGCTCAATATACCAAATCCCGGTGACAGGTTCCCTTTAACAGACATGACTAGGAAGGGGGTAGATTTCTCTGTTTGGTCTGAGACGGCAATACAAGCCTTTTCTGCTGTGAAGGAATGTTTTACTTCAGCCCTATTCTGGTGCAACCGGACATGTCTCAGCCATTCATTGTAGAGGTTGACGCATCCGAGGTAGGGGTGAGAGCAGTTTTGTCGCAAGGTCCTTCACCTAGTAAATGGCGCCCATGTGCGTCTTTTCTCTAAAAAAAAACCTCTCGACTGCTGAAAGAAATTATGACATGGGTATTAGGGAATTGATGACCATTAAGTTGGCTTTTTTGAAGAATGGCACCATTGGTTGGAAGGAGCAATTCATCCCTTACCTTGAGTCAGCTAAATGACTGAATCCAAGGCAGATGGTCGCTGTGTTTCACCAGATTTAACTTCATTGTCACCTACCGCCCTGGGGTTAAGAACGTCCTATTTTGTCTGAAGGGGTAGTCATATCAGCCCTATATCCTGATCTTGAGGCTAAGGTGTTGGAGGCCCAAGAGGATGCACTGGACTCTTGTCCTCCAGGGCAATTGCTTGTTCCCTCAGACTTACGTTACAAGGTATTTGAGGGACATCACTGTACTGTCTTGGCTGGACACCTTGGGAGTAGATCCACTCACTCTCATCTCGCGCAGATTTTGGTGGCCGGGGTTGAGGACTATGTGTCAACCTGTTGTACCTGTGCTTGTGCTAAGGTGACACATACTCGGCCTTCTGGATCTCTTCTTCAATTACCCATCTATCACGGCTGAGGATGGGGGAAATCCTCAGCCGTGCGATGATGGTGGATGTCCGGTTGCTACTTGGCCAGGACCACAGAATTAGGGAGCAGGTCACCTCCTATAGCGTCCCTAATGCTGACCCTGTCTCCTGTCAGCATGAGCCGACCTTGATGGTAGGAGGGCTCATACACTGGAACCTTATAGTCCCTACAAGCCCTCAAGTCGGCCCTGAACTAGAGAACAGAGTAAGACAACCCACTCCTCCAAGACACGGAGGAGCAGGAGTCTCACTGGCCAAGCAGCATGAAGAAGGGAACATCAACAGGCCTATGGATATGGCAGGTGCTGCACTAGTTCCAGCCACCTGCCACAGCCTTGCTGACTGGATCCGTGTGCAGGCAAGCTGGAGTCCACAAACAATACAAATAGAACTAAGCACACGCACATCCACACACAGGAACCCAGATCCATAGCTGCACAGAATAGTAAAGGAAAACATAAACTGAACATCACACAAACATAAACCTATGACGGGAAGGGTGGCCCTTACAAGAAGGAGAAAATCACAGGAGGCTGCTACAGCAAAGCATGACTGAAGCAACCTACTGAGCCATGGTAAAGTGAGAGGCTTTAAAGGCCTCAGAGGCCACATTCAAGGGTCAGACACACCCAGTGCCTCACACACACACTGGGAAGGGAGTTAACCCTTCCAGCACCAGAGAAGAGAAACACCACTTAAAGGAAAAGTGTCCAACAGTACCAACACACTGTGGTTGTTGCCGCTGGCAACGACATGGGTGGCAACCGTGTCCTGGGAGATAGCCCGGAGGCCGGGACACTGCCACCACATGTACAGACAGCCAAACATTGCCACGGGCAACCACAGTGCAGGAAAAGTGTCAGTGCACACAACACACTACACAGAGTGCACACAGACAAACAACACAGTGAACACAATACACACACACCTAACATAGAGGTTGCAAGGTGCAACCGCATGCACAGCAGGAAAGCTGCCACATACATAGCGTTGTCAGCGGCAACCACAGGTGAGGCAAATACCACTGCCCTCGCCTGTGATTGACAACAAAACCAAACCGCTGACAATCGCATGCGGTTGAAGAGTCACGGTCATAGCCATGGCCGTGACACCATCCCATCCAAACATTGGATGCATTTGTCCATGGACTTTATCATGCATTTAGCGAATTCTTCGAGAAAAACCGTGATCCTGGTGGTAGTTGATCGGTTTAGCAAATTGGTGAATTTTATAGCGTTGCCTGCTCTACATAATGCCAAAACTCTTGCACAGGTGTTTGTCGATAACATTGTGAAACTATATGACATTCCCTATGATGTGGTGTCTGATCGGGGGACTCAGTTTGTTTCCAGATTCTGGAAAGCATTCTGTACTCGACTGGGGGTACAATTTCTTCGGCTTTTCATCCTCAGTCGAACTGACAGACGAAGCACAGCAATCAGAATCTGCAGACTTACTTGAGATGTTTTGTTTTGGAGAACCAGGAGGAGTGGTCTTCATTCTTGTCTGTAGACAGGAGTCCACTGATAAGTCGTCATTTTTTGGGGCATATGGATTCCATCCCCAATTTGGCACATTTTTCTGGTTCTCAAACTTCCAGTATTCCTGTGGAGGAATGGTTTTCCTCTTCTTTGTCTTCGATTTGGTGGAAAATTCTAAATAACCTGAAAAAGATGGGCAACAGGTATAAGCGTGTGGCTGACAGGAGATGAATAATTGGTCCGGACCTGAGAGTGGGTGATTCTGTGTGACTGTCCACAAGAAATATTAAGCTTAAGCTACCTTCTTGGAAGTTGGGCCCAAGATGTGTTGGTCCATATAAGATCACTACTATTGTTAACCCTGTAGCCTTCCGCCGGTCGTTTTGTGGCGAACTTTGCTCATTTGCGATTTGCCGAACATGCGAACATATGGCGATATTCGCACGCACCATTTTTTTGGGATAGCGCCGAACTTTGACCCTTGACACATCCATCAGGTGGAAAAGGACAGCCAATTGAGACGTTTCAGCACATGGACACACACCCAACCCTATAACAGAACCCGATCTGGCAGCCATTTTACATTATGCATTTTGCCAGTGTAGGGAGAGGTTTCATTTTGGAGCAGGGACAGTTAGGGACACCAAACGCTAGCTAATAGAGCCAAGAAAGTCCTTTTAAGGACTGGTATAGGTGTGCTATCGATAGGTGTGATATAGAGGGGTGTGATATACTTACAATATACTTTCTAACATATAAATTATATTATAGTGTATTTGTATTCTGCAGAAGTTGTGTGCGGTTCTGCTGTGATACTGCAGCTAGATAGAGGGACAAACCCTATTGAAGTAACTAATTGCAACTGGTGTGATATACCTGTTGCCCAAAAAAAACAGCTTGAGGGCTGCAATATATCTTCTTCCACAAAATCCTGATTATGGGGTGCTATATACCTGTTTCCGCCAAATACTGATTGAGGGGTGCTATATACCAGTTTTCACCAAATACTGATTGAGGGGTACTCTATACCTGTTTCCGCCAAATACTGATTGAGGGGTGCCATATACCTTTTTCCACAAAATACGGAATGAGGGGTGCTATTGCTATATACTTTCTTCCACCAAATACTGATTGAGGGCTGCGATACACCTGTTTCCACAAAATACTGATTGAGGGGTGCCATATACCATCAGGCAGGTGCACTAGGCCAGAGCCTAAGTGGGAAGTTGGAGAAGGCGCATGGGATAACTTCAAAGGGCGCACCAGAGTTGGTTGAGTGGCTCACTAAGCCTTCGGCTTCTGCACCCATCTTATCCTCTGTACCTGCACCCTCCTTACTCTCTGCTGCGTGCACCCCCAAAGACACCACCACCACCACCATAGCCCCTCCACTCAAGTCAGAGGAATTATTTTCCCATCCATTCCCAGACCTTACCAATGCGCAGTCATTCATGGCATCGGATGAGGAAGAAGAGGTAGCAATGCCAGCCACCCAGCGGTCTGACAGTACCCAGATCAGCCCAAGCAGAGTGGTCCCCGCTGTTGCTGCCTTCTCCGAGATCTCTAATGTCAGTGGTGGTGAAGGTGACGATGATGACGTGTTGACGGACATCAGGTGGGTGCGCGGAAGAGGAGGGGAGTTCAGAGGGAGAGACGGAGCAGCAGATAGAGAGGAGAAGGAGGAGGAGCAGGCGGAACTCGCAGTGCGCAGTAGGCAAAAAGCAGACTGCAAATGTATCTGGAGCAAGCCATCCACCATGCACGGTCACATCTTGCGCTCCCAGGACGCCGGCACATGGCTCCGCAGTGTGGGCTTTTTTCAGCTGCTGATAATAGTGTTGCCATCTGCAGCCTGTGCTGTCAACGCATAAGTCGCGGTAAGCCCAACACTCACCTAGGGACGACCGCCTTAAGAAGGCACCTGGCCTCCCATCACCGAGCCCAGAGGGAGCAACTCCGTCAGAACCCACAAAATTTCCAAAAAACCAAGAACACACATATATAATCATGACATATTTTATTAAATTACATAATAAAAGACAACATATATATATAAATAATTGAAAGTATGAATGAATATATAGCAGCAATGCAGTTAGCGCTGCGAATAAGCAGCTCCCCAGTAGGTACACAAGGTAAAAAATCCCCCCTCAGGAGTAATCATTATGGTTTAACAGCAAAGTGCATGAAAAGACATAAGGGACTCCAAAATCGAAGGAGGAAGTCCATTCCAAATGATACAGGTAAAAACGGCAAAGCCTGCATCTCTATCCTCAGGTTACATCAACCGTGATTACCCTGTTATGCCGATACTCTGAAAGAATAATCTATAGAGATCAAGGGTTAATTTAAAGTGGGTGGACGAGCAATAATATATCTAATATCCTCACTATATGAAATCCTAGGGAAAACACTGAATGACGTCAGTGTTAGGACGCACAGCACACAACCAACTCGTTGTATTATTCCTGGAGAGACAATTGTATCAGATCCAATCTTGATTCGTCATTTATAGATTGGAGTCCAAAGTTTTCCATATATTTATATGTGACCACTGTTTTGTCATTGCACGTTATTCGCTTGGTGATTTTATAATACTTATCTTCTTGTTTCACTGTCCTGTGGCCAAAAGCCAATAGGTTTTTACGTGTATGTTTTTTAGTATATTTATTTTATATTCTTATGTTATCGGATGTTTAATAAAATTATAGTATTTTCCAAGTGACCCAAATATCTGGTTGTGCCTTTCTCAAGTTTCTACCTGATAGTGTAGAATGGGGAGATGAAGCCTAAACCTTTAGGGAGCGCACCCCGATGCGTGTTTCGCTCCGCTTTCTCAAGGGGCGTGTCTCACCTACCTTCCTGATCCAATTAAATACTCGTGTAATTGGTGCATCTAAACACTTACATCCCACGATACCATATGTGGATACGCCGATGACTTCACATCTTCCCGTCCTGTCTTGCCAAGATGGAAGGTGAAATCTCTTGTGAACTTCACACGCTCATGTGATCATGCTGACCACATGATCGGAGTAGGCTGCTGCTACTTCATCAGCGCCTATCACAAAACAGGGTGGCCATGGCAACCGATGATATCATGATGATAGCACCAAGCGGCCCTCCCCTTAGAGCAGCACTGAACAGATACTAAGTCCTCCGCTACCAACTCAGGTACGGTAATAGAACTATGTGAGAAAATGAGCAGGGAGAGACCCCCGGATGTCCATATAATGGCGGCGGGACATGTCAGCAACTGTAACTAAAAATCATGAACCACATCTCCCAGATTGACCTGAGGAATGAGGGAGGGCTACATAAGATCCAATAAAGTGCATGTGTATATGTATGTAAATGAATCTTATAGACCCTAATCTAAGCAAGTATAGTACAATCCAATATTATATAAACAAACACTATGAACATGATTGTGCATATATAACTGCCATTAAAGAGCAAAGTGTATAATAAATGATTCAAATACATACAAAAAATATGTATAAGAACAGTAATAAAAATATATAAAGTGCATAGTATATAATAAAACACACAAGTGCAAGTGCCCAGTGACAAGTGACCATGCAGTGCAAGTGACCACAATAATATATCAACTATGTTACATCACCACAGTTAATATAGTCTACAAAAATAATATATATCTGTGAATAAATAAATCAATAGCCAACACATAATAGATAAAACATACAAAAATATATATAATTAATATAAATAATTAGATGAATAATCAGCACCATAAAACATTTATACATTATTTCATTAAATACAAATTACCGCCCAACCCTAGGTCCTGGTACCATACCCTAACCATCCATTATAGAAGAGTCCATCCAATTTGTCACGTTCCATGCCAACACCAATAATAAAATGGAGCACCAACTACACCGGGCATCAAGATCTTAACTCTGTTTCTTTTTTTTTTTTTTTTTTTTTTTTCAAAATACTTTATTGTTGTAATACAAAACTTTATATCCATATTACTTTGCAATATTATAAAATTCATAAACCCGTCAGTTCTATTGAGTGACTTAATTTCACTTCACCAACCCCCCACCCAACCCCACTTTGCAGGAAGAGAAAAAAAAAAAAAAAAAAAAAAAAAAAAAGAAAAAATCCTTCATAGAGAGCCTAGGGGGGAAAAAGGTTCTGATTAATTAACCCTGTTCCAATCTTTCCAGAGTTTTTTCCACTTCAAGTAAGATCCTCTTTGTTTGTACAGAATCTTTTCATAAGTTTTCACTTTCTTGACCAGGCCCAACCAGTTGTTGTACTCTGGAGCAGAAGGGGAAAACCATAATCTAGTGATCAGGAGCCTAGCCAAAAACATAACCTTTATCAGCAGTTGGCGTTTTATAGGCTGGCAATTAAGCTCCGATAAGTCTCCCAGGACCCATATCCTGGGTGACAAAGGGATAGAGATGTTGAGTTTGTGAGCCAGATTGTTTTGGACCAGACTCCAGTATCTGCTCACCGTGGGGCAGTCCCAGAACAGGTGTAAATGATCTGCCCCGGGGTCGCCACAGCGTGGGCAATCGGAAGAGGCCCTAAGGCCTCTTTTGTATAGCCATATGGGTGTCACATAAATTTTGTGCAAAATATTAAATTGTACAACAATGTGATTAAAATTGTGTGAAACCAACTTTAAACTATCCCCCATGTTCTCCCAACTTGGAGAACCCACCTCTGAAAGTAAGGAAGACCAGGCTCTCTGTCCTGGAGAGAGAACATCCGAAAAAAAAATATTCATTAAGTGTTTATAGCAGTGTGATATTTTAATTCTCGTGGCAGTTTTTTTGCAAATTAAATCGTGTAGAAATAAAGGGGTATCAATAAAAAATTGGCTATCCGACGTACAAGATAGTGCTGACCTTAGTTGAAAATATGGAAACCAAACCACCTCACCTAAGTTTGCCCTTTGTTTTAGTTCCATGAGGGGCAATATTTGTCCCTCACTAACCACTTGGTGTAGATACTGAACATTTTTATTCCTCCAATACTGGCAGCAATTTAAGTCATTTAATTTAAGGAGCTTAGAGTTGTGCCACAATGGGGTACAAATAAGTGACGCCTTAACTCCACACCATCTCCTTATGGCCATCCAAGTCCTCATAGCCATTCTGCAGAACAGTGTGTACCCACTCAGTGTGTTTACTAGATAATCAGACTCCAATACAGTAAAGAAGTCCGAGAATCCTGAGTCTTTCACCACTCTACTGCAGAAAGGGCTATTTTCCCAGTCATTAAAAAGACATAATTGGGAGGCCATAAAGTAACCCCTAAAATAGGGGAGGTTGAGACCTCCCCGCTCATAGGGCATAGAAAAGTAGAGTGCCTTTAGTCTCACACGCTTCCTCCCCCATATTAAATCATTGAGCATCCGGTCTATCAATCTAAAGTAATTATCTGCAATCCATACAGGCGAGTTGCGCAGAATATAAAGAACCTGGGGCAGTACTACCATTTTTATTAATGAGATTCTGTCCGCTCTAGAGAGCAGAATTTTTTGCCATACCTTAATTTTAGCCCTCACCTTCATCAACAACGGAATCAGATTTAATTGTAGATATTCATGCGGTTTGGCAGAAACTGTTATCCCCAGGTATTTTATTGACTCAGAGATCGTCAACTGATTATCCCATTCGCCACGCAACTCGTCTATAGGAAGGAGGACGGTCTTATCCCAATTGATCTCCAAACCGGATGGATCAGAGAAGAGACCAACCAGCTCCATTATACGAGGGAGAGTAGTGTCTGTTTGATGCATAAAAACCAGGATGTCATCTGCATAGAGTGAAACACGGTCATGCTCCCCATTTATACCAAAGCCGGCCACCTTTGAGTCCTGCCTTATACTAGTTGCTAAAGGTTCGATATAAATATTAAATAGCAGGGGGGAGAGGGGACAGCCTTGCCGGGTACCTCTTCCCAGGATGAAACTCTCTGTCACTGTCCCATTAATCCTGATCCTAGCAACTGGGGAATTGTATAACAGCTGAATCATTGCCATAAATTTTGGTCCAAAACGCATTTTCTTCATAACCTCCCAGAGGAAAGTCCACTCCACCCTGTCGAAGGCTTTGGTAGCGTCCAACGACAGGATGGAGCGGGTACCACCTCCCGGGGACTGAATATTCGTAAATAATCTATGCAAGTTATGCTGAGTACCCCTTTTTGGCATAAAGCCATTTTGGTCTGGGTGGATAATGGTGGATATGACCCGCGACAGCCTTCTAGCCAGAGCTTTGGATAGTATCTTAGCATCCGTGTTTAATAAGGAGATTGGTCTATAAGAGCTCAATTCTGCCGGGTCCTTATCCTTTTTTAAGATTAAGACAATGAGAGCCTCCATCATGGAGTTTGGTAGTCCCCCTCCCTGTGTTGCTTGGGAAAAAACCTCGAGCAGCTGAGGAAGAATCACATCCCTGTACTTACGGTAAACCTCGTATGGCAGGCCATCCAAGCCTGGCGATGAGTTCCCCGAAATAGACTCAAGGGCCTCCTGCAGCTCTGAGAGAGACAATTCCTCTTCCAGATATTTTATTTGAACTTCATTTAAGGTGCAGAGTGGAATTTTCTCCAAGAACCGCATCGCCAGTTCAGATGTCAAGCCAGAGGAGGGTTTATATATCTGAGCAAAGTAATACAGAAAAGTATTCCTGATTCCTTCTGAATCTGTTATAGTTTCCCCCTCTGTATTCCGGATCAAGGTAATAGATTGATTTTTCTTATCTTGTTGTGAGATTATTCTAGCTAGAAGCTTACCCGGTCGTCCAGACTCGGAAAAATAATTTAGCCCCTTAAAAAATACCCTATGGTTTGCCTTCTCTGTTACACAACTCTCCAGGAGGCAGCTGGCCTTCTGCATCTCTTCCCTGTTGTGCTCAGTGGGTTGCCTGGTGAATCGCTCAGTTGTAGATGCTGCAGTCTTAGCCAATTCCTCCTCCTTCCTTTTAAATGTTCTCTTTAGTGCAACAATCTCACTTATAAAGGTCCCCCTCAAGTATGCTTTCAAGGCATCCCATACCATATTGATGTTTGCCGAGGGTAGATTCACCTCCCAAAAGGAAGAAATCAGCAGTTTAATAACTTGATGATTTTCCATAATAGTGAGCCAATATGGATTCAGCTTAAATCCCAGCCCCCTAATATCCTTGTTCTCCCCAGTGCAAACCTCAATCAAAACGGGCGAGTGGTCTGAGATTGTTCTTACTCCATATCGCATCTTGCGGATATTACTCAAGTTACACTCATTAGTAAATGCTAAATCAATCCTAGACATTGCTCTACTGCCCCTGCTGACACAGGAATACACTCTCTTTCCTCCGCCAAGATGTTCCCATATATCCACCAGCCCTACTTCCAAACAAAACTGAGACAGCGGGGAGTTACAAGAATTCCTCCGCCTTTCTGTATCTGATGAGAATCTATCTCTGTTGGGGTCCATGACCGCATTAAAGTCTCCCATCAAGATCAGCCGAGATTCTGGTCTCCTTTCAGAAAAGAGCATCAACTGGGTCAGTGGATACATTGAAAATGGCGGGGGTATATAAAAAAAAGCGAGGATATAGCTGCATCCAGACAGCTCGCCATGAAGGAAGATGAATCTACCCTGATCATCTATATGGGATTTTATAAGGGTGAAATCTATCGAATTATGGATAAGAACTGAAACCCCCCTGGCAGAACTGCTGAAAGTAGAATGATAAGATTGAGAATACCATCCCGTTGTCAAACGGGACACGGTTTCTTTAGTTAAATGGGTTTCTACTATGCAGATGATTGCTGGGAGATATCTTTTTACTGCATCCATAATCGCCTGTCTTTTTACTTTTTCCCCCAGCCCTCTGACATTCCAGGATACCATTCTAATAGACATCAATTACAAGAAAAAAAAAAAAAAAAAAAAACCTGCCTGCAAAGTGGGTAATCATCCCCCCCCTCCCCCCCCCTCTCCGTTGATTCGCCCGGTCTATTCAGCGAACCTCTAACCTCCGGCCGTTCTCCCCCATTATAGCCCCACCCCCCTCCCAACCCTCCGGTAATGAAAGTACACAATGTCAGATGCCCTTTTGATCCATCCACTCTAGCACTTGTTGCGGTGTCTCAAAGAAAAGGGGAGTCCCATTGTGAATCACTCTCAGTTTCGCTGGGTACTGTAGAGAATATTTAATCTCCTTGGATGCCAGGCGTTTCTTTATCTCTGTAAAATTTCTTCTCTTTTCCTGAGTTTGCCGAGCAAAATCAGGAAAGAAGAGCAGCCTTGTGCCCTGATATTCAATGGGTGTCAATTCTCTTGCTCTTCTCAGTATCATATCTCTGTCTGAGGACAATAATAATTTCATTATAATTGCACGCGGGGGCCTCCCTGGAATAGGTTTCCCTCCTGGGATTCGATGAGCTCTTTCAATTTGAAGTCCCGATGAGAAGTTATCGCTACCTAGGCTATGCAGAACCGCGTCTTTAAGTTGTTCCTCTAAGTGTCGACCCTCCACTCCTTCTGGGAAGCCAATTATTCGAACATTATTTCGCCTTGACCTATTTTCAAGGTCCTCTAACTTATTTTGAAGTACTTGATTTTCTGAGGCGAGAAGCATAGTTTTAGATTTTAGCATGTCCATGTCAGTTTGCAGAGAGGCAACTGTTTTTTCCATATGCAAAACTCGATCACGGATCTTTGCTAGGTCATCTCTTATTAAGGATATATCGATCTGCATTGACCCCAATTGAGCGGACATCCCTTGTACTAAGCTGCCGTTATTTTCCACGGCGCCAAGGATTTTGTCCAAAAGAGATGGATCGTATTCGATTTGTGTTTGTGCAAGGAGGCCTTCCTCCCCCGTCTCCTGATCTGCATCCTCTAATCCGTCCTCAGACTGATCAACTTTTTGAGGAATTTTGGCGAATTTTCTCAGATTAGCAGAGGGATTCGTTTTTACTAAGTTCTTTTCGAATGGGAGAGGTGATTTCAGGAATTTGTCAATTCTGTTTTCTGGAGTTTTAGACCCCACCTTGATTACAGAGGAATCAACTGAACGTCGCTTTGGGGCCATTCTTTCATAAGAAGAAAGTTTATTCTCTTTTTTTTTTTTTTTTTTTTTTTTTTTTTTCCCCCCTCTCTCCTTTTTTTTCCCTCTCTTTCTTCCCCCTTTATCCTTGTCCTCTTTTTCTCTCCTTTTCCTTTTTCTTTTTTTTTTTTCTTTTTCTCTCTCTCCTTATTCCTTTTCTTTATTGCCTCTCCCCCTTTTCTTTCGCCTTCTTATCCTCTTCGGCCTTTTTCTCTATCTTCTCTTTCTCTTTTCTTATCCTTTTATTTATTCATTTATTTATTCCTTTTCTTCTTCCCCCCCCCCCTTTTTATCCTTTCGCCCCTACCTCTTCCCTCCCTTATTCCCTTCCTCCCCCCCTTACACTCCCCCCCCCTCACCGGGGACGAGAAAAGGAAGGAGAGAGCGGGTAAGCAAAGAGAAAAAAAACAAAACACCTCCAGTCAAAAAGAGGGGGACTATGTCCTCCGTGTGGCAATCTGAGGGAGGAAGAAAAAAAAACAAAAAAAAAAACGAAAAAATCCTGCACACCAGGGATGGAAAGGCTCAGAAAAACTTAGAAGAGGCAAAAATAGGCTATATATATATATTTTTTTTTTTTTTTTTCTCACGTGTCCGGAGAGGAAGTCCTACTCGTAGGGCACTCCGCAGCTGATTTCCAAATATCGAGGGCAGACGAGAGGGATGGCAACAGTTCAAAGTAGAAGGCACCAACAAAGTGGGAGCCAAGTAACAACCAGTCCGCAAGAAGCAAGCAGCAGGTGGAGAGACGACCCAGCAACACACAATCCGGGCAATCAATCAGCTGAAGCCCGCCTCCAGAGCAGAGCCAGACGGTCCGATGACAGTGCAGAGCAGAGCAAACAGCAGGGATAGAAGCGGAGGATCCCACCGCACAACGGCTGACAAGCGATGAAAAGCAGCTCACCAGGCAGCCGGACCCAGAGGGCAGGAGGTAAAAGCCTACAGCAGAGAGAGGAGATAGCGCCGGGTCACAGCACTATCCATCAGCTATTCAGCATCAGCTGTTTTCGGATAGACGCGAGAGCCTGGGAGGAGGAGGCCGGTGGAGGGGGAGAACGAGACGCGACGTTAACTCTGTTTCTGAAATACATAAAATTAATGTTAGCTGGCAGGATAAGACATATATATGTAAAGGAACTGTTAAAATGATCATATAAACCTGTTAAAACCATTACCAATAAAAACAACAATTCCAGGAAGCTAGATGAAAATAAGAACATAGAACAGCAAGGAACGCCACCTACACAGACGCTAAAAATTAGAGGAAAAAAGAACTGTATATACTAGCGGGTCTCTATCTAAATAAATTGCTCTCATTTAAACCCAAAGGTGTGATTGTATTCAAAAGAAAAATCAATTTTCCATCACTAAGCCCAGTGGGAGCAACGCTGTCAGAACCCACATAGCCACACTCCCAGCGCTCCACATTCTGCCTCTTCTCCTCTCTCCTCCCATTTGTCCTTCACCCTCCACCGTGCCGTCGTCACGTTCATCTGGCACAAGGCAGGCTTCCGTGGCTCAAATGTTCGAGCATAAAAAAATGATGATGCCGGATAATCCTCTTGTCCAACGGCTGACCACTGGCTTGTCTGAACTGCTAGCCTGCCAACTAGTGCCATATTGGTAAACTCAGAGGCCTTTAGAAAATTTGTGGCCATTGGCACACCGCAACGGAAGGTCCCCGGAAGGAAATATTTCTCCCAGAAAGGCTTCCCTGAACTATATGGCCACGTTCAGCGGCAAGTTAATATATCTCTGGCACACAGTGTCGGTGCCAAGATACATCTGACCACAGACACGTGGTCTAGCAAACACGGGCAGGGAAGGTACATAACTTTTACTGCCCACTGGGTGAACCTTCTGATGGCCGTCAAGCATGTAACCCATGGCACCCATGAGGATTTGGTGTTACCGCCACGGATTGCATGCAGGCCTGCCTCTTCTTCTCCTCCTCCTCCTACTCCATCCTCCGTCTCCTCCTCAGCTGACTCCTCCTTTTCCACTGCTACCACCTCTTCCGCTGCACCCCCCATGCTCCCCAGAACCTATTCGACGTGTCAGGTGAGATGTTGCCATGCTGTGCTGCGGCTGTTGTGCCTGGAAGCCAAGAGCCACACCGGTCCTGCACTCCTTTCAGCTCTGCTGTCATAGGCCAATCAGTGGCTCGCTCAATTTGACAGTTGGTAAAGTGGTGTGCGACAACGGTGCCAATCTGCTGAGCACGCTGAAACAGGGCAAAATGACACACGAGCCGTGCATGGCACACATCCGGAACTTAGTCATGCAGCGATTCGTTGCCAAATACCCCGGGGTCCAGGACGTCTTGCGGCAGGCCAGGAAAATCTCTGGCCATTTTAGAAGATCTTGCACGGCCATGGATCGCCTTGCTGACGTTCAGCCCGTCAGACGTCTGATTTGTGACTTCTCGATACGCTGGAACTCCACCTTGTATATGCTTGATAGGCTACTCCAGCAGAAATGTGCCGTTAACGACTACCTGTACGAACTCTGCGGCAGGACAGGTTCTGGAGAGCTTGTTTTTTTTTTCACCGCGCCAGTAGCTGCTCATGTGCGGCGCATGCAGACTTCTGCGCCCCTTTGAAGAGATCACCAAACTGGTCAGTTGCAGCCAGGGCACCATCAGTGACATCGTACTTTACGCCTTCTTTCTGGAGCGTGCATTGCGTCGTGTCATTGATCAAGCCATCGAGGAGCAGGAGCAGGAAGATGAGGAAGTCGCAATGCTGAATGAATTCCCTGGGGGGGCTACTCCATCTAAGACAAGTCAGCAGAAGTCTGAAGAGGAATCAGGAGGATGGTGGCTGGGGGGACTAGTAGGAGGAGGAGCAAGAAGAGCAGGCTTTAACCTTTTTGGGGATCCCTGGTGTTGACCGTGGCTAAGGGGAGGAGACCGAGGACAACATTCTCCTGGGCGATGAGCAGGAGCCAGGGCGTTCCACCGCTTCCAATTTGGTGCAAATGGGGGTCTTCATGCTCCAGTGTTTGAAGACGGACCCCCATATAAAAAAGCATAAAGGTCCAAGACCTGTACTGGTTGGCAACTTACTTAGACCCCCGGTACAAACACAAAATGGCAGACATGTTACCAGAATCACAGAGGGCTGTCAGAATGCAGAATTTCCAGGCCTTGCTGTAAGATATGCTGCATTCTGCTGTTGCGGGCACTGGCAGAGGAATTTCTACCCACAGTGAAACAGGTGTGGGTATCAATCCTACCGCACCTGAAAAAAGAAGGCAGTTTGAAGATGTGTTGGTCACTTCGGATATGAGATCATTCTTGCAGCCAACCAATCTACAGCCACCCTCCGTATCCAGCCTCAGGGAATGCCTAGACCGACAGGTGTCCTACTACATCGGGTCAACGGCCAATGTGGATGCTCTTAGAAGCGAGGAACCCCTTGAATACTGGGTGTGCAGTCTTGACCTGAGGCCAGAGCTGGCACAATTTACCATGGAACTCTTGGCTTGCCCCTTGTCGAGTGTCCTGTCCGAAAAGGACGTTCAGTTCAGCAGGGGGGATCGTGACCGATAAGCACAGTGTGGACTACATCACATTTTAGAAAATGAATAAAGCATGGATCTCGTAGGAATTCAACACCTCTGATGACCACGCGTAATTGAATTTCCTCATGCCAGCCCACACATATCCGCCACCACCCTGTACAAAGAATGGTCCTTGCCTTATGTATATTGTTGTGCTTTTTCATAAGTGTATATAACATTTATCTAAATATCATAATCTAATCTAATCAATTATAGTGGATTTGATTAGACCTATAAGAAGCCATATTGCTATATACATGTATTTTGAAAATGGCCAAGAGAGGGTCATGGGAAGGACGCTGTTAATAAGATTTCTTCGCATGGCCTTCTTATCTCCTTATGGATTTGTGACAGGAGATAAGGATGTTCTCTAGAAGCAGCTAGTGCTAATTACCTCTACCGTTTGGTATTTATTAACCCCTTAGTGACCACCCATACGTGTTTTTACGGCGGTCACTAAGGGGCCTTAGGCTGGGCTGCCGCGTTTTTACGGCGGCCCGGTCTAAGCGCTGCACGGCTCCCCCGTGCAGCGGGGAGCACAGACCCGGCTCTCACATGAGAGCCGGGACCCTGCTCTAACAGCCCGGACCGGCAGGAGTGCCGATCCGGGCTGTTTAACCCTTTACATGCCGGGCGCAATGGCGCCTGCTGCATGTAAAGTGGTGACAGAGGGAGCGGACTCCCTCTGTCTCCCATCAGCACCCCGAAAATAAGATCGCGGGGTGCTGATGTGTTCGGAAGCTTACCTCACTTCCGATCAGGGCCCCGAGCCTGTCTTCAGTTATTTCCAGCAGGCCGTGCCTCTCTGGCGCCACCTGCTGGTCAAGGTTTGAATAGCATCGCTATTGAAATGCTATTGAAATGCTATTGAAATGTAATGCCTTATAGAGATAATGCATTACATTTTAAAAGCAATCAAAATACTGTATATTATAGTCCCTTTGTGGGACTTTTAAGTAGTAAAAAAATAAATAAATAAATACACATTTATTAAATAAAAAAAATTCCATAAAATAAAAAAATATGCTTTTTTTTTCATTGAAAATACGCTTTTCAATGAAAAAAATTGCAAAAAGAAAATATCCCCCATATGTTTGGTATTGCCGCGTCCGTAACGACCCGGACTACATAAATATTACATTAATTATCCCCTATGGTGAACGCCGTAAAAAATAATAAAAATAAAGAATTTCTAATTTATTCTTAGTTTCCACCGAAAAAAACGTAATAACAAGCGATCAAAAAGCGCCATTTACTCCAAAATGATACCAATGAAAAATACAAGTTGTCCCTCAAAAATCAAGCCCTCACACAACTCCATAGAAAAAGAAAAAAAAAAGTTATGGGTCTTGTGAAGTGGCAATGCAAAATCATTTTTTTGGTTAATAAAAGGGGTTTTATTGGAAAAAAAAGTAGTAAAACGTAAAAAAAATTATAAGTATTTAGTATCACTGTAATCGTACTGACCCAGAGAATAAAGATATTATGTTATTTGTACCGAAAAATGAACGCCGTAAAATTTATAATGTAAAAACGCAGTGGCAGTATTGCTATTTTCCCCCATCTCCCTCCCAGAAAGAGTTAATAAAAGTTAATCAGAAAGTTATGTGTACCCAAAAATGGTTCCATTAAAAACTACAACTTGTCCCGTAAAAAACAAGCCCTCATAAAGCTATATAGACGAAAAAATAAAAAAGTTATAGCTCTTGGAACGCGACGATGAAAAAAGGAAGAAAAACGCTTGGTCATAAAGGCCCAAACAGGCTTGGTCACTAAGGGGTTAATGAAGCATAAAATCTGTGATATCTATATACGCTTATAATCAACCTTAGTTTTGTATAAGAAAATCAATAAGACATATGTATCATTTTATATTGTTACGTATTCTTAAGGATGTTTATGTATCTGTCATCATATATATTTCTCAATAGGAATGCATATAGTCCTATTATATGATAAGAACAGTTTAAATATTGTTAATGAGTATCTGTAAAGATGTGGTATTTTAACTAACCATCAATCACCAGTGGGTGTAGTAGAGGAGACAAATTGCGGATCCACAAAAAACGGATGCCGCCCATGTGCCTTCCACAAATTTGTGGAACGGTACAGGAGGCCCATTATAGAAATGCCTATTCTTGTCCGCAAAACAGACAAGAATAGGACATGCCTATTTGCAGGGCCACGGAATGGAGCAACGGATGAGGACAGCACACAGAGTGCTGTCTGCATCTTTTGCGGACCCTTTGAAATCAATAGTTCTGTATACGGACCATATACGGAATCAAAATACGGCTCGTATACGGAACGCAAAAACGTTCATGTGCATGAGCCCTTAGAAAACAAGGCTCATCATATTGTTATCGGTCCCATAAATTAACAATGTGGGAAACATTCAAAGGCTGCCTAAAAGTCTGTGCTTAATTGGTAGAAGTGTCAGAATTAATCCCTCTAGCTTTGATTTAGGTTCCAGAGGTAATGTGTATAGATTGCGAGATAAAGTCATACTTGGATATTTAACCCTTAATAGAATGATACTAATAGCTTAGGTAATAGTATCACCTAGGGGTAAATGAGTAACATTACACCAATAGCAGAAGTGCATTTTGGGTAATACAATGACATCACAGTCCTTATCATATGTACACGCCTAGCCGACAATGATTGGAAAACTCCAAGCTAGGAAGGTGTGTCTAACTGATAAGTTTGTGATGATAAACCACACACACATGAGGAAAAGAAGAACAATAAAAAAGAGAAAACACAGAGAAACAAAGAAAACCCAGGAGAAAGATCCTTATGACCAACTCGTACCTTAGAGCTGACTTCCCTTAGTCTCTGCACATCATCTGCATTCTCGGTAATGTATAACTTTATTTTGTGTAGTATTGATATAAATTAATCAGCCTGATATTCAGCAAACTCCCTGCTGTTGAGGGATGTATAGTTGTTAAAAGTGCTACATCAATATTGTCACTATTCAGTAACTATGCATATTACTGAATAAAAGACCTAAATATTGATTTCATAGGTAACTCAATACCAGGCTTAATCATTTATATTGCAACCACATTAGCCAAGATTTGTCATAGTTTGTGCAGAGCAAAGATTTGCATCTTTTATTAACGTTATTGAGTTTGTATATCTCAAAAGTGTGGTCGGGACATTATATTTCATCTTATGTCTGAGAGGTACTGTGTATACGCTGGTATTTGTGTTTGGGTACTGCACAAAACTGTGTATCATTGCAGATTATTGAGTTTCACATTAATTAATCTTTGATTTTATTTTAAATTATTGTATAATAAATCATTAATATTTTTGCATAGACGCTTGTATCTTTTTTTACTGATTGCACAATATAATTAAATAATCAACCAAACTCTTTTTGAGGTCTTATACAGTACAGACTAAAAGTTTGGGCACACCTTCTCATTCAAAGAGTTTTCTTTATTTTCATGACTATGAAAATTGTAGATTCACACTGAAGGCATCACAACTATGAATTAACACATGTGGAATTATATACATAACAAAAAAGTGTGAAACAACTGAAAATATGTCATTATCTAGGTTCTTCAAAGTAGCCACCTTTTGCTTTGATTACTGCTTTGCACACTCTTGGCATTCTCTTGATGAGCTTCAAGAGGTAGTCACCTGAAATGGTTTTCACTTCACAGGTGTGCCCTGTCAGGTTTAATAAGAGGATTTCTTGCCTTATAAATGGGGTTGGGACCATCAGTTGCGTTGTGGAGAAGTCAGGTGGATACACAGCTGATAGTCCTACTGAATAGACTGTTAGAATTTGTATTATGGCAAGAAAAAAGCAGCTGAGGAAGGATAAATGAGTGGCCATCATTACTTTAAGAAATGAAGGTCAGTCAGTCCGAAAAATTGGGAAAACTTTGAAAGTGTCCCCAAGTGCAGTCACAAAAACCATCAAGCGCTACAAAGAAACTGGCTCACATGCGGACCGCCCCAGGAAAGGAAGACCAAGAGTCACCTCTGCTGCGGAGGATAAGTTCATCCGAGTCACCAGCCTCAGAAATCGCAGGTTAACAACAGCTCAGATTAGAGACCAGGTCAATGCCACACAGAGTTCTAGCAGCAGACACATCTCTAGAACAACTGTTAAGAGGAGACTGTGTGAATCAGGCCTTCATGGTAGAATACCTGCTAGGAAACCACTGCCAAGGACAGGCAACAAGCATAAGAGACTTGTTTGGGCTTAAGAACACAAGGAATGGACATTAGACCAGTGGAAATCTGTGCTTTGGTCTGAAGAGTCCCAATTTGAGATCTTTGGTTCCAACCACCGTGTCTTTGTGCGACGCAGAAAAGGTGAACGGATGGACTCTACATGCCTGGTTTTCCACCGTGAAGCATGGAGGAGGAGGTGTGATGGTGTAGGGGTGCTTTGCTGGTGATACTGTTGGGGATTTATTCAAAATTGAAGGCATACTGAACCAGCATGGCTACCACAGCATCTTGCAGCGACATGCTATTCTATTCGGTTTGCGTTTAGTTGGACCATCATTTATTTTTCAACAGGACAATGACCCCTAACACACCTCCAGGCTGTGTAAGGGCTATTTGACCATGAAGGAGAGTGATGGGGTGCTGCACCAGATGACCTGGCCTCCACAGTCACCGGAACTGAACCCAATCGAGATGGTTTGGGGTGAGCTGGACCGCAGAGTGAAGGCAAAAGGGCCAACAAGTGATAAGCATCTCTGGGAACTCCTTCAAGACTGTTGGAAGACCATTTCAGGTGACTACCTCTTGAAGCTCATCGAGAGAATGCCAAGAGTGTGCAAAGTAGTAATCAAAGCAAAAGGTGGCTACTTTGAAGAACCTAGAATATGACATATTTTCTGTTGTTTCACACTTTTTTGTTATGTATTTAATTCCACATGAATAGTTTTGATGCCTTCAGTGTGAATCTGCAATGTTCATTGTCATGAAAATAAAGAAAACTGTTTGAATGAGAAGGTGTGTCCAAACTTTTGGTCTGTACTGTATATGTCCACCTAAAGGATCAATAATCTTTTGAAATCTTTTCTTTGATCCTTTCTTTTATATAAAGCCTTTTGCTTTATATCCCCAACATAAAATGGAGATTGTGTTAATTTATTGTGTTAATTTATTAATTATTTTTGCAAATAGTAAAACGTTCCATATTGTCTTGGCTGGCCACTGTTGATATATCTGTGTACTGATTATTGGCAGAGAAAATGAGCGCAACCGGTAGTGAAGCGTGTTCTGGTGAAGCTACAAGAGGTAGTCCATCTAGCCCGGAACAGTTAATCCATAACAATGTTGAATATGTAAATTCATGGTTGAGTTTGGAGCAGGATGAAACTGCATGGTTAGGTGAGCTGCAGGCAAAAGGCAAGAGAGAATGTGTGGCTGTATGGTCATCAATTGGTACAGTCAGGAGACATCTAACCTATTTTGATGTGCTTAAAAGTACTGACAGTAAAGACCAACACCTCTTAAAGATCTTGCCACTAGTTGTATGTGCAATATTAGAATTCAGTACCCTCTTAATGCGCAGCTGAGAAGTTGATCTACAGCCTGCAAGCAGCGATCATTTGCTGGCAGGCTGTAGATGCGATTTTTTAAACCCCAAAAAGCATCTAATATACCTGCTACCTGGTCCTCTGGTGGTCCCTTTTGCTTGGATCGACCACCAGAGAACACAGACAGCTCTGTAAGTAGCACCAATCACCACACTACACTACACCCCCCCTGTCACTTATTAACCCCTTATTAACCCCTGATCACCCCATATAGACTCCCTGATCACCCCCCTGTCATTGATCACGCCCCTGTAAGGCTCCACTCAGACGTCCGTATGTGTTTTGCGGATCCGCGGATCCGCAAAACACGGACACCGGCAATGTGCTTTCCGCATTTTGCGGATCCGCACATTGCCAGAACTATATAGAAAATGCCTTTTCTTGTCCGCAATTGCGGACAAGAATAGGACATGTTCTATAGGCTCTAAAAAATAAACTGTGTTCGCCCGATCAGGCCTGATCTTGTGCGCACACTTGCGTTCAGTCCGCCCCACCGCAGTGAAAGAATATTTTTTTTCTGATCACTGCAAAAACACCGTAAAATCGCTGCTGCGCTATAAAGATCACTTTTGAGGGGCATGGCGAGTTCATAGAAGATTTTCTTGTTTGGACACAAGTTAGCGAAAATTGTTTTGTTTTAGTTTTTTCTTACAAAGTCTCATATTCCACTAACTTGTGACAAAAACTAAAATCTCACCATACCCCTCACGGAATCCAAATGTGTAAAAATGCCCTGTGAAATCCTAAAGGTGCTCATTGGAATTTGGGCCCCTTTGCGCATCTTAGCTGCAAATTCCAATGAGCACCTTTTAGGAGGGCATTTTTAGACATTTGGATTCCAGACTTCTTCTCACGCTTTAGGGTCCCTAAAATGCCAGGGCAGTATAAATACCCCACATGTGACGCCATTTTGGAAAGAAGACACCCCAAGGTAGGGGCATGGCGAGTTCATGTAAAATTAAATTTTTTGTCACAAGTTAGTGGAATATGAGACTTTGTAAGAAAAGAAAAAATATCTTTTTCCACTAACTTGTGCCAAAAAAACAAACTTCGATGAACTCGCCATGTCCCTCACAGAATACTTTGGGGTGTCTTCTTTCCAAAATTGGGTCACTTGTGGGGTATTTATACTGCCCTGCCATTTTAGGGGCCCTAAAGCGTGAGAAGTAGTTTGGAATCCAAATGCCTAAAAATGCCCTCCTAAAAGGTACTCATTAGAATTTGGGCCCCTTTGCGCACCTAGGCTGCAAAAAAGTGTCACACATGGGGTATCGCCGTACTCAGGAGAAGTAGGGCAATGTGGTTTGGGGTGTATTTTTACATATAGCCATGCTGGGTGAGAGAAATATCTCTGTAAAATGACAACTTTGTATAAAAAAATGCATAAAGTTGTCATTTACAGAGATATTTCTCACACACAGTATGGGTATATGTAAAAATACACCCCAAAACACATTGCCCTACTTCTCCTCAGTACGGTGATACCACACGAGTGACACTTTTTTGCAGCCCTTCACAGGGCATTTTTACGCATTTGGATTCCAAACTACTTCTCACGCTTTAGGGCCCCTAAAATGCAAGGGCAGCATAAATACCCCACAAGTGACCCCATTTTGGAAAGAAGACACCCCAAGGTATTCAGTGAGGGGTATGGTGAGTTCATGTAAAATTTAATTTTTTGTCACAAGTTAGTGGAATATGAGACTTTTAAGAAAAAAAAAGAAAAATTCAATTTCTGCTAACTTGTGACAAAAAATAAAAACTTCCATGAACTCACTATGCCCATCAGCAAATACCTTAGGGTGTCTACTTTCCTAAATGGGGTCATTTGTGGGGTGTTTCTACTGTCTGGGCATTGTAGAACCTCAGGAAACATGACAGCTGCTCAGAAAGTCAAAGTGCGTAAATAAATGTTTCCATTTCATCCACAATGAGAATAACCCTTGACCTCTGTAGGGGCAGGAACACATAGAGAGTTTAAGTTCCCCCCACCCCTCCACGTCCTCAGTGCTTTCCTGCCCCTACAGGGGCCAACACGTGGAGAGAGCCCTCCTTCCAGGAGGATAGTAACTTTTTTTCGTTTACAGGCATCTCCTGCTGGCCTCCCGCGGCATGGGCTAAGGCTGGCCAGCATGGAGCAACAAGGACCCTCGTCTTGGCTTATGCCAAGGCCTGCGGTCCTTCCATACCTTCAGACCTCCTTCCTCTTCCGGGAAGCAGTCGGGGGTGCCAGCTTCACTGGGCGTCTCACGCGCTGCGCTCAGCGTCCTTCTTCCTGGAGGCAGGCTGGGCACTCGTGACCGGCAGGGGGAGTAGGCTTTAGGAGGCGGGCCGGGCGGCGCACGTACCTTTTAGAAGGCTGGTGCGGCGCAGGCACACGCCATCACCCAAAGGCACCGCTTGATGACGTCAGACGCCGGGTCAAGAATTCAAAAGGACCGTGGTTTCCTTTCAGCCTTCACCTGCAACACCGCGATGTCTGAGGCACCTACTCCCCCCCAGGAAGGCCCTGATCCTTCGGCCATCAGTACCGTGAGTCCCCTCTGGGGGGGTATATATTTCAAATGCTTTTCTTGAAATTCTAAATACGGCATATCTGGTTGCTTCCTCACTCCAGGGCAGCAAAGAGTCTAAAGTGAAGCTCTTAAAATGCTGTGCTTGCTCCAAGCGACTCCCTGAGAATTACAAAAAGAGGCTGTGCAAACCTTGTACAGCAGAAATATGGAAAGAAGAGCAACCAGATATTCTTTCTGAAATGAAAACTTTTATTGTGGACAAGATCAAGTCTTCCTTAGCCACCATGTCTGCTCCCGCTAGTAACCCCAACCCTCCTAAGAAACGCAAGCTATATGTTATCTCCTCTTCTGATGGCGAGGATATAGAGGTAGCCTCCGTCACATCCAGACAATTTCCTAATGAGAAACCCTTGTCAGACGGGGAAATTCTGGACGAAGATAAAAAATATTTCTTCTCAGCAGACGAGATGGAGGAGTTACTAAGAGCTGTCAGGTCCACAATGGGAATTGAGGATACCCCTAAGCCCCGTACTGTACAGGATGAAATGTTTGGGGGTCTTAGATCTAAAACTTCAATTGTCTTTCCCATAAATGAGAACATAAGAGAGATGATAATGGAGGAGTGGTCGGATCCAGAGAAAAGATTAGGAGTTCCCAAGGAGTTTAGGAATAGACTCTGTTTTGACCCAGCTGAATGCAAATTATATAATCAGACCCCTAAAGTCGACTTGCAGGTTGCCAAAGTAGTAAAGAAGACCGCTCTACCCTTTGAAGACTCCTATCAATTGGGTGATCCTATGGATAGAAAAGCAGATGGGCTCCTAAAAAGATCCTGGGAATCAGCAATGTTCGGGGTGAAAACCAATATTGCAGCAACGTCCGTAGCAAGGGCTATGTATATATGGCTAGGAGAACTGGACGAACACCTAAAAAACAAAACTCCCAGAGAAGAAATCAGGGATTCTATCCCTCTCCTTCGTTCCGCCACAGCATTCTTGGCTGATGCTTCGGCAGAATCCATCCGTTTTTCAGCCAAAGATGCTGCTCTTTATAATGCAGCCCGGCGAGCATTATGGATGACGGCCTCGTCAGGGGACAAAGCATCCAAGGCCAAACTCTGTTCTATCCCTTTTTCTGGGGAATTTGTCTTTCGTCCCACTCTAGATAAAATTCTAGAGGGAGCAGCAGATAAAAAGAAGGGTTTTCCGGAGGACAAAGAATCAAAAAAGAAGCCTTTTCGTCAGTTCCAGCCGCAGCAAAGATCAGGGGGAAAGGAAAAACTGGCAGATGGAGCTATCCAAAAGGGGGAAGAGGAAGAGGCTTCATCCTCAACCCCCAAAATAGACAGAATAAACAGCAATGACGCCAGAGTAGGGGGGGACTGATGAGTTTTTTTATCTTCCTGGAGACAGGTCATCTCAAATCCCTGGGTTCTAGACGTAGTCTCTCAAGGCTACAAAATAGAATTCACATCAGTCCCCCCAAGAAGATTCTGCATCTCATCCCAAAGAAAAACAGAACTTCCAAAAATTTGGCAGGGCATCCAGGACCTCTTAGATCTAGGGGTAATTCAAAAGGTCCTAATTCTAGAAGAAAGGAGAGGTTTTTATTCCAACCTCTTTCTAGTAAAGAAACCAGACCAATCCTTTTGTACTATAATAAACTTAAAACCCTTAAACAGGTCCATTCTATACAGGAAGTTCAGGATGGAAACCATCCCATCCACAATTCCACTGATCCGGAAAGGGGCGTTTATGTCGTCAATCGACCTCAAAGACGCATACTACCATATCCCTATTCATCATCTCTCCCAGAAATACTTAAGATTTGCTCTAGAAGGGTCAGACGGCTCGATCCAAAATTTTCAATATGTCGCCCTTCCTTTTGGCATCTCCTCGGCACCCAGAGTCTTCACAAAGGTTGTGATAGAGATGGTGGCCTATCTTCGTCGGGAAGGCATAACAATTATCCCATATCTCGACGATTTCTTAATTCTAGGCAAAACAGAAACTGAAAATCTGTCAGCAACTCAGAGATTCTCAGAATTTCTAAAAGATCTCGGTTGGATCATCAATATAAAAAAATCCGCTCTTATCCCATCCAGAAGAATAAGGTTCCTGGGTGTAGAACTGGACTCATCCCTGTTAAAAACCTTTCTTCCCCAGGACAAAGCTACAGCGCTGATAGAAAAGATCTGAATGTTCCAGAGTGCTCGCAATTGCTCCATCAGAAAGGCCATGAGTCTTCTTGGAAGTCTAACCGCCTGCATTCCCTCGGTTGCCTGGTGCCAAGGCCACACAAGGGTAATCCAGAGTTGGATTCTGAGTATATGGGACGGAAAGCAGGTAAACTTGGATAGAAGTTCTCGGATTCCACAGTCCGTAAAGACAGATCTAAATTGGTGGAAGGTAAAAAGAAGACTGCTTGGAGGTCTACGGTGGCAGAACCATCCGGCCGGTCAAGTCATCACGGACGCAAGTCTCGGAGGCTGGGGAGCAAAAATAGGAGACCATCTTCTGCAAGGTACCTGGCCAGCAGATATAAGAGGCAGATCCTCCAATTACAGAGAGCTGTATGCTGTCCTCGAGGCATTAACAAAAGGAGAGGACCTATTAAAAGGACGACACTTAAAGATAATGTCCGACAATACCACAACGGTGGCATATCTGCGACACCAAGGAGGGACAAGGTCACGTCTTCTGGGTGCGGTAGCAAAAATATTCTTCTCCTGGGCCAAAGAGAACACCTTATCACCTCCACCATCCACCTAAAGGGTTGCGAAAACACAGTAGCAGACTACCTGAGCAGAGAGAGAGAGAGAAATAGACTTATTCGCCTCCAGAAAAAATACGCAGGTAGAACTTTTTTGCTCCCTAAACCTAGAGGACGGACCATGGGCAATAGATGCTCTGTCAATACATTGGAAATGGAAACTAGCCTACGCTTTTCCCTCAATACCTCTATTACCTTGTGTTATCCAGAAGCTCCTAGGAGAACCAACTACTCTCATCCTAATAGCCCCCCTATGGCCAAAGAGGAGTTGGTTCTCTACTCTGAAACAGCTATCGCTGGAAGAACCATGGGAGATTCCTTTTTAGAGGGACATTCTAGTCCAGGGCCCTCTTCTTCATCCGGACCCAGGAATATTCAAACTGGCAGCCTGGATCCTGAAAGCGAGACGTTAAGAAGTAGGGGCCTTTCGGAAAAAGTGATTCTCACACTTAGGGCCAGTAGGAAAAAGGTGACTTCTTCCATCTACCTAAAGATCTGGAAAAAATACTGTTCTTGGTTAGGAGTTGATCGCCCGGACACCTCCTCTCCTCCCATCATCAAAATGTTAGACTTCCTACAGTGTGGCCTGGAATTAGGCCTGAGACCTAGTACTCTGAAAGTCCAAATTTCAGCCCTCAGCTCCTTCCACGACTGCAGCTTAGCCAATCACAGATGGATCAGGACGTTCATTAGAGCTGTTTCAAGATTGAGACCCTCTCTGAGATCTAGAGCTCCAACTTGGGACTTAAACATCGTCCTAGAAACCTCCCTTTGTACCACTGTCTGAGATCTCTTTAAAACACCTTTCCCTGAAGACTGCTTTTCTGATTGCAATTACCTCAGCCAGACATATTGGAGAGATTCAGGCCCTTTCTTGTAGGGAACCATATCTCCAAATCAGCAAAGATCACATCCATCTAACGCTCAACCCAGGTTTCCTCCCTAAAGTAGTCTCATCTTTCCATCGGGACCAGGAAATTTTCCTACCCTCTATCCCCGAGTCCGAGTATACAGGGTCTAGTGATAAGATACATCTTTTAGACGTTAGGGATACTGTAATTCATTACCTTGATTCTACCAAAGCCTTTAGGATAGATAACAATCTCCTAATTCAATTTTCAGGAAGAAATAAGGGAAAGAAGTTAGCTAGATCCTCCATAGCCAGATGGATCAGATCCACCATCGAATGCTGCTACAGGATTCAGGGCAAGCCCAGTCCTGGTAATGTTAAGGCCCACTCTACTAGGGCCACTGCCTCCTCTTGGGCTGAAAAAGGAGGCGTCTCGCTTGACCAGATTTGTAAGGCCGCAACCTGGTCAAACGCTAATACTTTTGTAAGACACTATCGTCTTAATCTTCCGGACTCGAATGAAACTCTTTTCGGCCGGCGGGTTTTACAGGCGATATCCCCACCCACTTAGTCATCTGATATATCTCATTGTGGGCCGTCATGGTGGATGAAATGGAAAAAACGCAATTAGACTTACCGGTAATTCAGTTTCCTTGAATCCACCATGACGGCCCATACTATTCCCATCCCCCCCCCCCCCAAAAAAAAAAAAAAAATATATATATATATATATAGATACAAAAAAAAAAAGTATAAAATAAAAATATATATAAAAATAAATAGGAGTTTAAGGGTATGGATCAATATCCTTTTACTTTCTGTTCCACCTTTCGAGTAATTTGTAAAGCACTGAGGAGATGGAGGGGTGGGGGGAACTTAAACTCTCTATATGTTCCTGCCCTTACAGAGGTCAAGGGTTAATCTCATTGTGGGCCGTCATGGTGGATTCAAAGAAACGGAATTACCGGTAAGTCTAATTGCGTTTTTTTTTTTGCACCATAGTTTGTAAACGCTATAACTTTTACCCAAACCAATAAATATACACTTATTGCATTTTTTTTTTTATCAAAGACATGTAGAACAATACATTTAGAGAAAAATGTATATAGAAATGTAGTATTATTTGAAAAATTTTGCAACAGAAAGTGAAAAATGTCATTTTTTTGCAAAAATTTCGGTCATTTTCGATTAATATCAAAAAATGTCAGCAGCAATTAAATACCACCAAATGAAAGCTCTATTAGTGAGACTAATAGGAGGTAAAATTCATTTGGGTGGTAAGTTGTATGACTGAGCAATAAACCGTGAAAGTAGTGTAGTGCAGAATTGTAAAAAGTAGTCTGGTCATTAAGGGGGTTTAAGCTAGGGGGGCTGAGGTGGTTAAAGAGTAGAAATGTGCACATAGCAGATATGCAGGTCTACATACCCTGTATAGAAACAGAGTTAGAATCTGCAAAATAATTGACCGAGGACTTAAAACTTGAGCTCGATCTCAGCCATGATGCCTATCATCAACTAAAAAGGGAGGCAGATGAGCTGAACCTCTGTATTTGCAGACTGCAGCAGACAGACCAAGCCATAATATAGTCAACGTTGAAAGTGATCTGTCTGATAATGAGAGATTTTTGGATCCTCCAGCTCTCACACCCCAAAATATAGATATGTCATCATCACGTGCTCCTAAAGCGGAATCCATCCGAGACCCTAAGCCACCCAAGGGTGATGGCATGATTACACTGGAGGCCTTAACCCAATTAAATCAGGCGTTTCAAGCTGTAACCTGCTAGCAACACCAAAGGCCACAGAAGTGTTCTCCCACACCTTCCCCTAGAAAGGGATGTTAGGGTTGTCACCTGTGCCAAGTGGGTACGATGGAAGTGATCGGAGTATGAGTGATTATGACAGTGATGTGGAAATGTGTGGGGTTTATTCCTTACCGTGCAGGCATGAGTTTGGCAAAAAGGGGGTTTCAGGCGACCATCATATGCTGAAGCTTCCGCAGATGGTTCCCTAACACTAATATACTGCCACTCTTTGGACTTACCTAAGCCTACAATATTCAGGGCAGTGTAGGAACTAGCTACATACGTACTCTGCTCAGAAGTCCCAGGTAGATGGGAGTGTTCAGTCTAAAAGAGGCGCTACCCTCAATATATACTACAAGAGAATTTAGACTAGAACCTTCAGAATCACAGGTGCACATCCATGAAGCAAACATGATTATAAAAAAAGAGAGGCAGTATATTAGTGTTAGGGACCCATCTGCGGAAGCCACCTTGACGCCTGGTAGATGGGCCCAACACGTTTGATCAAATATGTGCGCTAAGAGCTTCCATTAACTCATTTCTAGTCGGTATTGTACCACTGTACCACAATTTAGAATGACCCCCATTTCTTAGCTCTATTGTTTGTATGTATAATGGTGTGCAGCCATTTTATTTAATAGAGCTAAGAAATGGGGGTCATTCTAAATAAAAGTGGTACAATGTTTTAGCTACTAACTAAGGGTTGCCTCTACCATATCTTTATGCTTAACTAGAGGTATTAAAGTAGTTACTGCAGCTTCCATGCCTCTGTCAAACCATCAATGATTGAGGCATCCCTGTTTCACTGGCCTAGAGTCTGGTATTGAAAGAAGCCACACCAGACTCAACATTTACTCAGCGAATACTTTACAGTCAAGGAGTACAGTTGGTATTTCTAGTTTTCTAAGGTTACTATGTTCAAGGTTGCTCTAAACAAATTTGCTATACCTTATCACAACCACTGCAATTTGTTCATCTCCTGGTATTGTTAAGATTCACAGTTTATGGATCTAGTTTTTAATGTTAGTATGTTTATGGTTAATCACACACACATTCTCAGTGTTAGCCATCACAGCCAAAGCGATATGTCTAGCTCCTGACAACATATTCACACCCAGGATTCCATGGCTGAGTTGAAACTTCTTTCATGGAATGTTAGGGGATTAGGGACTCCACAAAAACAATCAATGGTGCAGTCTTTTATTAGAAACTGCAGCCTGCACATACTGTGTATTCAAGAGACACATCTCACACCTATTACATCTCTGGTTCTGAAGAAGCCTTGGGTACATTCCTCTTCCTCAAGGGGGGTGTCTCAATTAATACGTAAACAGCTAGGAAGGGAGGCGAAAGAACTAGCTATTGATACGGAAGGCAGATATGTCTTTGTACACGCTCTTATTGACAATGTACATTATGATTTACTGAGCATTTATAACCCTCCCCCTGGCTCCATGCAAATTTTACACCTAGCAGCCACCTTTCACGCAGCACAACCACACACTAAAATACTTTGCATGGGAGACTTAAACATAATATTAGAACCCTTGTTGGATCGCCACAATGATGTGGCAGGCCCCTTAAAGGGAACCTGTCACCAGTTTTATGGTGTCCTAACTAAGGGCAACATAAATAAGTGACTGATTCGCTTAGCAAAATGCTGGGTCACTTTCTTTAATTGACCCAGTCAATCTGCCAACATCTTGTATTGAAAAGCTCCAGCTGATAACGATGAGTCATGAATATTCATGAGCTCCTGACTCTCCCCGCCCACCTGCTGCTGAGTGACAGTTTGTTTCCATAGGAATCAGCAGCAGGTGGGCAGGGGAGTGGCTATAGCTCTGAATTAAATATACGCTGGACTCAATGACATCACGCTGGACTCAAATCAGCTCATTAGCATGCGGCATCTTTGTGTGTATATTATGAGGTAACCATCTGTCACACCAGTAAGTGAATACATCTAAGGTACTTTTTAGTAGTTAATGATTGTATATAATTAGTTAGATTATAATCAAATATCCACATGACAGGTTCCCTTTAAGTTCAAAAATGTCTCCAGTGCAAGCACAGGTTTAACGTATGTGATGCATGACTTTTCTAACTGTCGCACACAAGGTGTAATTTATTTCTGCACCTGTGCATGGCCACTTAATTATGTGGGAAAGACCAAATGTGAACTCAGAAGAAGAGTAGGCGAACACTTGGGCGATGTCAGAAATCGGAGAGATAAACCCATTGCACACCATGTCTTAGAAGTACATAATGGTGACTTAAATACCTTGAAATTTCAGGTAATTGAGGTGATACAGCAGTCACCAAGAGGTAGAGATTGGGACAATAGAATCCTCCGCAAGGAGGCCCAGTGGATATATCGCCTTAAAATGGTGCATCACAGCTAAGCAGATTCTTAACAGAATTTAGATGGCATGACCTTTGGAGGTCTAGATATCCCAGGTCTAAAGTATTTTCTTGTCAAAGTAGCAGCCACAACTCCCTAACCAGGATAGACTATATACTAGGCAATGAATCAACATTGTTGAATTTGAGGTCTATAATGTATTTGCCCTGGGGAATTTCGGATCATTCACTAGTACTTGGCACATTGATCCGAAGTATCCCCTCAATAATGTACAGAATGAACATACACCTATTCTGGTTGAACCTCATGGGCGCATCAGATGGGATATCATATCAAATACAGGAGTTCATTAGAACACATGAAAACGAATACAACATCGGGCTGGTATGGGACACATTAAAAGCTTTTTTACGTGGGGAGCTACACTCTAAAAATCCTACATCAAAAGAGACACTAAAAGATCAGAATTGGAACTATTGGTTTAAGGAAGCCGCCGTACTACTCCTGCTCAAACCTGACAAGGATCCTCTTGATTGCGGATTGTATAGATCCATAGGACTGCTAAATGTGGACTACAAAATCCTAACCAGAATTTTAGCCACTCGTCTTAACCAGGTAATTCTATCATTAATCCACAAGGACCAAACAGGCTTTATGCCAGGGAAGTCCACCACAGAGAACATAAGATGGGTACAGGTGGTTACACAGCTGGGATATTCCATGAATGCAGACTGGGCACTAGCATCACTAGACGCAGCCAAAGCATTCGATTCCATAGAATGTTTGTATCTAACTTGGCTTTGGGTTTGGACCTCAGTTCCTTAGATGGATCAGTATCCTGTATAGCAACCAGATAAATAGGTTTCTGGTCAATGGAGAATTGTCCGACAGTTTCCCCCTTCATAGAGGGACAAGACAGGGTTGCCCCTTATCACCACTTTTATTTGCCCTGGCAATTGAAATCCTGGCCATTAAGGTGAGAAACAGCAATAATATAACCGGAGTAACCATGGGGGAGAAGGAGGTTCGAATAGGATTGTACATTGATGACATGATTTTATATCTGTCATCACCTGAATCGTCTCTCAGCAATGCGGTGATACTGATAGATGAATTTGGGGACTACTCGGGTCTGAGAATTAACTGGTGGAAATCGGTGTACATGCCACTGGGCAGGGCAGAATGTAATGGACCCTCACATGTCTCTCAGCTGAAAGTGGTCAATAACTTTAAATATCTAGGAGTCAAAATCACCAAGAGATATACCCAGGCTCTATCACTTAATATGAGCCCTCTGATTGAACATATCTGGAATAAATTTAACAACTGGAAACCGTTGCCTATCTCGGTGGCAGGGCGGATTAATTTAGTTAAAATAATTATACTCCCAAAAGTGCTATATATCGGTCAACATGCAGAGACACAGATACCCAAATCAATGTTCAAAGAATTAGATGCCATGACCAGCGTTTTTATATGGGGCAGATCCCGTGCCAAACTCAGCTTAGATACGTTGAGACATCTTAAATTAGAGGGAGGTATGGCCCTACTGGATTATTTTATATATTACCTAGCTGGCCAGTTAAGGCTCATTAACACCAGGGTCACAACAGAAGATCTGCCTACGTCAGAGGACTTACTAAAAACGTATCTTAAATGTAATACCTCGTGGTCGGTATTGGAGGGGTCATCAAAATTCCAGAGGCCAATGCTACCATTACATAAATTAGCCCAGACGCAAATCACTAGCCAAAATTACAGAGGTAGTTTCAGACATATCTTTGTGGAGAAATCAGTCCATACCAAATATACAGGGAGTAATGGGAGCGGATAAATGGAAATTAGCGGGAGCCAAAACCCCAGGTGATATTTATGATCAAGGAATTATGATCACATTCGAGGCTTTGGCACAAAAATATAATATATCACATACCATTTATTTTCATACCTACAACTTAGGGCTGCATTACAGAGAAAATTTCTGCACAGCAGCACCAGAGTGTCCAAATATTCACTCATAGGAGTTGTTAAAACCCAGGGCCCCAGAGGATTAGTATCAGCAATTTACTCACACCTAGTACGAGCAAAGATTAGCACAGACAAATGGAAAAGAAAGATACCCACACTCACAGAAGAATCAATATCGGATTTATTGGAGTCACATCTACGAGTATCACCTGCAATAAATAACAAAATAATTCAACTTTATATCATCCATCAGTCATATTTAACTCCAATTAGGATGTACAGAATGGGTAGAGTGCCATCTACAGCATGTACGAGGTGTGGGGAACAGGAGGCCGACTTCTGGCACATGATCTGGAGCTGCAACCCGATAGCCGTCTTCTGGAAGGAGGTGATTGATCTTCTTTCCTCATTACTATCAGTTCGGGTGCCGTGCACTCCTGAGGTCTGCCTGCTAGGAATACTGAATGATGATAATTGGGATCACTATACAACAATATTCCTAAGGGAAACCCTGTTTCTGGCACGTAAATGTGTAGCACTGAGATGGTACAGCCCCAATACACAGAACTTGACCCTACCCTACATAGTACTGGTATACAAACATTGCAATAAACCACAGAAATTAGAAGTTTGGGGATTGTGGTGTGGGGCAGCACAAACCATGTATTCAACCTCGAGACTGTGACAAGCAATATCAGTGGCTCAAGGAGACATGGCTCAGTAGGTGTATCAGGACATTCGTATACATCAACATTGCTATGCTTTAAATGATGTCATAGCATGCGATGGCTGGCTAGAGATGAGACTGAGACAGTTACTGTATTATTGGTTATACTGTTCTGTATTGAGAGATTTGGACCATAAAGGTCTTGGAACCTCCATATATACATCGTATTTGTCAACAATAATGTATGATACTGTTGTATTTCCATTTCTGTCAAAAAACAGTAAAAAAATATATATATTAAAATAGGCAAGAAAGTAATTAGAAATCCCACACTCATTGTGGACCTTCCCTATGATCGGCTGATCATAGGAATCGACTTCCTGAAAAGATTAAGTTCCCTAGTAGACTTCAACAATGAAGCAATCTGGACTGGTAAAGGCACCTATTGCCTATGAGTATTCTTGCAATGCACAACCCCAACGTAGTTGTCATGTGATTGAAGAAAGGCTTAACTCTGTTGAAGGTCGTTTTAGAAACAACCGGATGCCCAATGTCAAGATCCTGAAAAATTGTAAGCCTGGGAAAAATGTCAATGGTACCACTCATACCATAACCATCCAAAGGGACAGAATTGAAAAGGTAACCTTAGATGCAGATGTATTAACTATTTCTCCTGAAGGAGGAAATTACGAAGTTGCGGACCAGATCGAGCATACTCAATCCATGGTACGAATTGAGAAGGTTAATGATAACTTGAAGATGAAAAATATAGCCCGGGTGAAATATGCCAAGTTGGATCTAAAATCTGAAGCCAGTTATATAAGCCTAGATCTCTTAAAACAGATCGCCAACCCTAAAGTGATTAAAGGTTTATCTCCACAGGAAAAAATGGATTCATGATCTGGATGCAGATTCTCAAAGTCATAAAGTGATTTCAAGGTGTCTATTGTCTATTTCCATAGGAGATAAGACTACGGAACATTTATTCATCATATTGAATGAACCACGGTACCAGATGTACATAGGTAATGACCTTCTACACCAATTTTCCGTTCAGATTGATCTGGTCAACAATACTCTATGGTCTATATTACCTGGAGACCCAGAGGTGTTCCAGGATGAAGAGCAAGCCTTGAGATGGGGACCACAGATGCCCTATGCCGAAAGTATCATGGTTGCTGATGAGGTTAAAATCCCTGAAGGGTGCAAGCCATTTCTTCTTCCCATTCAAGTAAAGAAGGGACAAAAATTGAAGAATGCAGATGTTTGACCTGTTTGTCTAACCGGATACAGCAACTCGGCCTGAAGGTAAAGCACACTCCTATGGTAAACATCCATCAGGATCCATTGCATATGGTAATTCATAAGATGGCTCCCGATAGCATATCCTTACAAAAAGGTACCATAATTGACCTAGGTATGGATTCATAGTATTACACTTTTGGATTCCAGAATTAAGTCATTGGATTTATTCCTGATGAATACTTGACAGAAGAGCAAGTAGTGGAACAGCATTTTTCCTCAACACCTGAGGGGCTATTTAATATCCACTCTGTTTATCCTTTCAGTCCTAAAGAAGGTACATGCCACATTGAAGAATCATCTTTGGTTTTCAGCGATGATATCGATGAAAAGGAGTATGAGTCGTGCCAACAGGGAAAAGAGAAGGTACGTGATACTCAAAACGATTTAACTAGTGAGCTTGAAAAAGCTTACGCGTTAAGTCAACCTGAAATCTTTCCAGAATTTCAGGAACGGGTGGAAGAGCAAATCTCTATAACTGACGCATGTTCCGATGAGTCGGAGCGTCAACAGCTAAAGGGGCTCTTTGCAGAATTCCAGGACATGTTTCCTAAGGAGTCTTATGACTGTGGGGAAACTGACCTGCATGTTGTAAGAATCCAGACAGATCCCAATGCACCCCCTGTATATGTCAAACAGTACCGACTTCTGCTGGCAGCTTACGAGTCACTTTGGGAAATCATTAAAAACAAAAAGGTAGCATTTAGTAATTATTTTTTTTAAAATGAGGATGACAGGCAAATTTATAAGATTAGGCAGAGAGAGGCCAAGCAAGTTATAATAGCTTCTAAAGCACAGGCAGAAGAGAAATTAGCTCAGTCAGCGAAAAAACACGATAAAACATTCTTCAGATACAAAAATGAAAAAGGAAACTAAAACAATGAATTACAAAATTAAAAACAAAAGAAGGAAGGTATATTGAAGAAGATAAAGAACTAGCTAACTGCCTCAATTAATACTTCTGTTCAGTTTTTTACAAAGGAAATTGAAGGAAAAGGACCTCAGTTAGGAAGGAAGACTAATGAATCTTTTGATGCATGTGTCTTTACAGAGGAAGAGGTTCTAAGTCAGCTGTCTAAAATTAATACAAATAAGTCACAGGGGCCTGATGGGATACACCCAAAGCTATTAAAAGAGCTTAGCGGTGAACTAGCAAAACCATTAACAGATTTATTTAACCAATCACTGGTACCAGGAGTCGTCCCAAAAGATTGGAAATTAGCAAATGTTGTGCTCATTCACAAGAAAGGTAGTAGGGAGGAATCGGGCAACTATAGGCCAGTAAGCCTGAGATCAATAGTGGGGAAATTAATGGAAACCATACTTAAGGAGAGGATTGTGGAACATCTAAAATCCCATGGATTGAAAGATGAAAGACAGCATGGATTTACTTCAGGGACATAATGTCAAACTAATCTTATAGATTTTTTTGATTGGGTGACTAAAATAATAGATGGTGGAGGTGCAGTAAACATCGCTTATCTAGACTTTAGTAAGGCTTTTGATACTGTCCCACATAGAAGGCTTATCAATAAATGACAGTCTTTGTTGAATGGATTAGGCAGTGGCTGAGGGACAGACAACAGAGGGTTGTAGTCAATGGAGTATATTCTGACCATGGTCTTGTTACCAGTGGGGTACCTCAGGGATCTGTTCTGGAACCCATATTGTTTAATATCTTTATCAGCGAAATTGCATAAGGCCTTGATGGTAAGGTGTGTCTTTTTGCTGATGACACAAAGATTTGTAACAGGGTTGATGTTCCTGGAGGGATAAACCAAATGGAAAAGGATTAAGGAAAACCAGAGGAATGGTCAAAAATCTGGCAACTAAAATGTAATGTTGATAAGTGCAAGATAATGCACCTGGGGCGTAAAAACCCAAGAGCAGAATATAAAATCTGTGATACAGTCCTAACCTCAGTAACTGAGGAAAGGGATTTAGGGGTCATTATTTGAGAAGACTTAAAGGAAGGCAGACAATGTCATAGAGCAGCAGGAAATGTTAGCAGAATGCTTGGGTGTATAGGGAGAGGCATTACCAGTAGAAAGAGGGAGGTGCTCATGCTGCTCTACAGAGCACTAGTGAGACCTCATTTGGAGTATTGTGCGCAGTACTGGAGACCATACCTCCAGAAGGACATTGATACTTTGGAGAGAGTTCAGAGAAGAGCTACTAAACTAGTACATGGATTGCAGGATAAAATTTACCAGGAAAGATTAAAGTACCTTAACATGTATAGCTTAGAAGAAAGACGAGACAGAGGGGATATGATAGAAATTTTTAAATACATAAAGGGAATCAACAAGGTAAAAGAGGAGAGAATATTTAAAAGAAGAAAAACTGCTACAAGAGAACTGGGTTTTAAATTAGAGGGGCAAAGGTTTAAAAGTAATATCAGGAAGTATTACTTTACTGAGAGAGTAGTGGATGCATGGAATAGCCTTCCTGTAGAAGTGGTAGCTGCAAATACAGTGAAGGAGTTTAAGCATGCATGGGATAGGCATAAGGCCATCCTTCACATAAGATAGGGCCAGGGGCTATTCATAGTATTCAGTATATTGGGCAGACTAGATGGGCCAAATGGTTCTTATCTGCCGACACATTCTATGTTTCTATGTCTTGTCAAGAACTTGGAGAAGCAGGGAATCATCTGTCCAGTGCACAGCTCGTTCAACCATCCTATACTTGGGATTCTCAAACCAAATGGTCAATTTCGCCTCTGTTCGCACCTAAGGCAGTTAAATAAACGGGTATATATGTCCCGATGGCCCATGCTGTATATTGACCAGGGTTTGACACAGATACTGGGGTCCAAAATTTCCACTGCTCTTGAGTGTGCGCAAGGATATTGGACGATTAAGGTGGGCGAGAAGTATCAATACAAATAGGCCTTCACATTTGGGAAGCAGCAATATGCCTGGTTCCGATTGCCTTTCGGGTACATTAATGTAGGCCATGAGTTTGCTGTGTTCATGCATAAGGCGATGCTTGATGCCACTGAACGAGGTACCTTATCCTATGTGGATGACGTCTTGATTAAAAGCACGACTTTTGAGGAACACATTGCGGAACTGAGGCATGTACTAACCCAACTGAGGAAAGCTGGTGTGAAACTTTCTTTGCAGAAGGCTCAATGGTGTCGTAACAAAGTCAATTTCCTAGGTCACGAAATCACTGCTGATGGAATCAGCCCGCAGAAAAGGAAGGTGGAAGCAGTGATCAATACAAAGTCACCTAAATCTAAAGGAGTTGAGATCCTTCCTGGGTATGATGAACTATTCACGTAAGTTCATAGACAACTATACTGACATTACGAAACCTCTTTTGCAGTTGCTGAAGAAAGGAGTGAAATGGGAATGGAATGAACTCCATGAGCAAGCTGTAAATGAGCTCAAAGCTAGACTCACCCAAGCTCCATGCCTTGCTTACCCAGAACGTGGGAAACCTTTCTTCATTGAAACAGGCTTCACCGACAAAAGCGTGAGCGCAGTCCTCTTCCAGAAATAGGGAAACCTGAATAAGATCATCGCCTATGCCAGCAAGTCCTTATGACCGGTTGAGGTAAAATTCAATGACTGTAAAAAAGCATTACTGTCAACAGTGTGGGCTTTTCAATATTTCAGGAGTGAAAAGATCATTGTGGAAACTGCACACCAACCACTGCAATATTTGCAAAGTGATTGAATCAAGGATGGAAATCTGGCAAACAGCAGGATAACCGCCTGGATGATGTCCTTAATGGGATGGCCATTGGAAATAAGGTACAGACCAAATAATACGATTCCAGTTGCTCAAGGATTAGCTGAACTTCACGATTGTACCAATGCAGGACTGTCACAACCAGACAGCTGAGAAGCTCTGACAGAAGCCTTTCAGAACCTCCTCCTTGAGTTTTCTTTGTTGTAGTGTTCAGTTCCTCATTTCGTTAGCCTCTCTCAGCTGTCATGTAGTTGGACTGATTGCTTTCCTTTAAATTCCTCCCCATAATGCATTACTGGGCGGCTTATACGTCTTCCTGGAGTGTGTGTGCATGCTGATCCTATTTCCCAGTCTGCTACTAAGTTAAGTGCTGTTCATTTATCTGTTATTTTCTGTTTGCTGGATCCCAGGTGACCCTGACTCCCTCCGTGTCTGGTGTAGGGAGCCGGTGGTCGTGTCCCCTCACTATTGTAGGGTGTTCAGGTGTTATATAGTCGAGGTACGTGGATATGCAACCATCCACCTCTGGGATTTTTGCATAGGCTGAGCAGCCAGGGAAAGTGCCAGGTTTTGTGCAGGGGTCTCCATTTTGGTTCCTTAGCTTTGGATCCAATGAGTCATATATGCATGTTGCATTGTCTTGTTTCCTGTACACCGTCCGTGACATTATAAGCCGCCAAAACCGTCTCAAGCATGGATCCGGTTTCACTTTTGGCTGAACGCTTCCAGGGTCTTTCATTGGAGGTAGCTGATCTCCGTAAGACTTTTTCTCAGCTTCAAGTGACCGGTTCAGCTTGCGTTCATGGAGTTTGTTCTGAGCCTAAGATCTCGCTCCCGGATACGTTCTCCGGGGGTAGTGAGAATTTTGTGCGTTTTAGAGAGGCTTGCAAACTCCATTTTCGCCTTCTTCCCCATTCCTCTGGTGATGAGGAACGAAGGGTGGTGATCATTATATCGCTGCTCAGGGGTAACGCTCAGTCTTGGGCCTTTTCGCTGCCGGAGGGGGCATGGCCTCTCCATTCAGTGGATGAATTCTTTTTAGCCCTGGGTCAGATATATGATGATCCGGATCGTATTGCTCTGGCTGAGTCTAGACTACGTCTATTATGCCAGGGTAAACAATCCGCAGAGATATACTGCTCAGAATTTCGGAGATGGGCAGCTGATACTGGTTGGAATGATGCTGCACTCCGAAGTCAATTTTGCCATGGTCTTTCAGAGGGATTGAAAGATGCATTTGCCTTTCATGAGAGGCCTATTTCCTTGGACTCTGCTATGTCTCAGGCCGTTCGTATTGACAGGCGTCTTAGAGAGAGAGGAGAGATATCTCCTTCCTGTCATACTCAGTCCCAGGACAGTGCAGCGGTCTCATTCTGTGCGCAGGGGTAGTAGTTCCCATTTTGTCCTGCCTGCTAGGGTGGCGCTAGAAAGCAAGAGCATTTTTTGTGAGATTTTTGTGGATAGTGGAGCAGCTGTCAATCTCATTGATAATCAATTTGCAATAACTCATGGTTTCCAGGTGCGCACTTTGGGAAAGGATATTCCTGTTTTTGCTATTGATTCCGCTCCACTTTCTCAGAAATCATTAAAGGGCATAGTTCACAATATCCGTTTAATTGTGAGTGATGCTCATGTTGAGGATGTGTCATGTTTCGTCCTTAGCGGTTTGCCTACTCCTCTAGTGTTGGGGCTACCCTGGCTCACTAAACATAACCCCACCATTGATTGGCAAGCGAGGCAAATAAATGGTTGGAGTGACTTTTGCAGAGAGAATTGCCTCACGACATCTGTTTCTGAGGTTGCTACTAAGACTGTACCATCTTTTCTCTCTGAATTTTCGGATGTCTTCTCTGAGAGTGGAGTTCAGGATTTGCCCCCGCACAGGCAGTACGATTGCCCTATTAATCTCATCCCAGGCGCCAAGCTGCCTAAATCTCGTTTATACAATCTTTCCCAACCTGAGAGGATCGCTATGCGTGCTTATATCTCTGAGAGGCTGAGAAAAGGACACATACGACCCTCGAAGTCACCTGTTGCCGCTGGTTTTTTCTTTGTTAAGAAAAAAGATGGTTCTTTAAGACCTTGTCTGGATTTCAGGGAGCTGAACAGTATCACTATTCGTGACCATTATCCGCTTCCTCTGATCCCGGACCTGTTTAACCAGGTTGTTGGGGCTAAAGTCTTTCCCAAATTAGATCTAAGAGGGGCATACAACCTGGTCAGGGGCAGAGAAGGAGATGAATGGAAGACGGCCTTCAATACCTCTGAGGGCCATTTTGAGAATTTGGTTATGCCTTTTGGTTTGATGAATGCCCCAGCCGTTCTTCCTGAGAATCAGAAGGCGCTGATGCGTTTTTTGGGCTTTGCCAATTATTACAGGAAGTTTTTTTGAATTATTCCTCTATTGTTAAACCACTCACTGATATGACCAGAAAGGGGGTAGATTTTTCTTCTTGGTCAGTAGAGGCGCGTAAGGCTTTTTCTAATATCAAGGAGAGTTTTGCTTCCGCTCCCATCTTGGTGCAACCTGATATTTCTTTACCCTTCATAGTTGAGGTTGATGCTTCTGAGGTGGGTGTGGGGGCGGTCTTGTCTCAGGGTTCCTCTCCTGCCAAATGGCGACCGTGTGCCTTTTTCTCGAAAAAACTCTCCTCCGCAGAGAGAAATTACGATGTGGGAGATAGGGAATTGTTGGCCATCAAGTTGGCTTTTGAGGAATAGCGCCATTGGCTAGAGGGAGCCAGACACCATATTACCGTATTTACTGACCATAAAAATCTGGCCTACTTGGAGTCAGCCAAGCGTCTGAACCTGAGACAGGCCAGATGGTCTTTGTTCTTTTATAGGTTTAATTTTGTTGTCACGTTCCGCCCTGGAGTTAAGAATGTGAAGGCAGATGCCCTGTCACGTTATTTTCCGGGAGGCGGGAATTTTGAAGACCCGGGTCCCATTTTGGCTGAAGGTGTGGTGGTCTCTGCTCTTTTTTCTGAATTGGAGGCAGAGGTGCAGGCAGTCCAGTCAGAGGCTCCTGATCTTTGTCCTCCTGGGAGATTGTTTGTGCCTCTCGCTTTAAGACACAAGATTTTTAAGGAACACCACGATACGGTCCTTGCTGGGCACCCGGGGGCAAGAGCCACACTGGATCTCATCGCTCGGAGATTCTGGTGGCCTGCACTTCGTAAGTCGGTTAAGGGTTTTGTGGCAGCCCTCCGAGACTTGCGCTCGTGCCAAAGTCCCTCATTCACGGCCATCAGGTCCTCTCCTTCCCTTACCCATTCCTTCCCGTCCTTGGACACATCTGTCCATGGACTTCATAACGGACCTGCCTCGTTCCTCGGGGAAGACTGTGATTCTGGTGGTGGTGGACCGTTTTAGCAAAATGGTGCATTTCATCCCTTTTCCTGGTTTGCCCAATGCTAAGACGCTGGCGCAGGCATTTATTGATCACATTGTCAAATTGCACAGTATTCCTTCAGACATAGTCTCTGATAGGGGCACGCAGTTTGTTTCCAGATTCTGGAAGGCTTTCTGTTCTCGCTTGGGGTTTCGGTTGTCATTCTCTTCTGCTTTCCACCCACAGTCGAATGGCCAGACAGAGCGCGTCAATTAGAATCTGGAGACATATCTGCGCTGTTTTGTGGCGGAGAATCAAGAGGATTGGTGTTCTTTTTTGTCCCTTGCTGAGTTTGCTTTAAATAACCGTCGTCAGGAGTCCTCTGATAAGTCACAATTTTTTGGTGCATATGGGTTTTATCCGCAGTTTGGGACTTTCTCGGGAGAGGGGTCTTCTGGTTTACCTGATGAGGACAGATTCTCCTCGTCTTTGTCATCTATTTGGCAAAAGATTCAGGATAATCTAAAGAGCATGAGTGAGAGATATAAGCGTGTGGCAGATAAGAGACGGGTGCTTGGTCCGGACCTGAATGTTGGTGATCTGGTGTGGCTGTCTACCAATAATATCAAATTGAAGGTTCCCTCCTGGAAGTTGGGTCCTAGGTTTATTGGGCCTTACAAAATCCTGTCTGTCATCAATCCTGTTGCCTACCGTCTTGATCTTCCTCAGACTTGGAAGATCCATAATGTTTTTCATAAGTCCTTATTGAAACCTTATGTTCAACCCATTGTACCCTCGCCTTTGCCTCCTCCTCCGATTATGGTTGATGGGAATCTTGAATTTCAGGTCTCTAGGATTGTGGATTCTCGTCTTGTCCGCGGTTCTCTTCAGTACCTTGTTCATTGGGAGGGTTATGGTCCTGAGGAGAGGATGTGGGTCCCAGTGACGGACATTAAGGCCTCTCGTCTCATCAGGGCTTTCCATAAGTCCCATCCTGAGAAGGTGGGCTCTGAGTGTCCGGAGTCCACTCGTAGAGGGAGGGGTACTGTCACAACCAGACAGCTGAGAAGCTCTGACAGAAGCCTTTCAGAACCTCCTCCTTGCATTTTCTTTGTTGTAGTGTTCAGTTCCTCATCTCGTTAGCCTCTCTCAGCTGTCATGTAGTTGGACTGATTGCTTCCCTTTAAATTCCTCCCCATAATGCATTACTGGGCGGCTTATACTTCTTCCTGGAGTGTGTGTGCATGCTGATCCTATTTCCCAGTCTGCTACTAAGTTAAGTGCTGTTCATTTATCTGTTATTTTCTGTTTGCTGGATCCCAGGTGACCCTGACTCCCTCCGTGTCTGGTGTAGGGAGCCGGTGGTCGTGTCCCCTCACTATTGTAGGGTGTTCAGGTGTTATATAGTCGAGGTACGTGGATATGCAACCATCCACCTCTGGGATTTTTGCATAGGCTGAGCAGCCAGGGAAAGTGCCAGGTTTTGTGCAGGGGTCTCCATTTTGGTTCCTTAGCTTTGGATCCAGTGAGTCATATATGCATGTTGCATTGTCTTGTTTCCTGTACACCGTCCGTGACAAGGACATAAAGATAAATCAACTGGAAATGATTTCCTGGAAGAACAATCTTTATCTCCATACAAGTCTTATCAAGAAAAGTAAGGCTGTTCTTGCCATACCAATGAAGGAACTGAACATACACTGGTTGCAGGTATCGGAGTCATGTGAAATAATATATTCCCAGATGTGTCAGTGGGGTACAAAATTTGTTCTAAAAGTAGCCAGGTCGCAGAGCTTACCGCTGTGTATAAAGCCGTACAAATGCATCACGGTCATATTGGCGTTTGACCGTGATGCGGTTGCAGTGCAGACTGGTTGCCAGGGGCAACATGTAGTTTGTGATTTGCATGTGCACTTCCCCTTTAAGGTGTGCCTCCCTGCTGTTTGGTGAGCAAGTAATCTTCTGGCTAGTGGGGATTAAGGTGTTTCCTGGGTGTGGCCGCAAGCTTTATATAAACCTGTGGCTTGCTGGCTGGGTGCAGTTGTACTAAAGCCTTGCTTGGTTTTGGAGCTTTGCTCCTTGCTTGGGTGTTCGAGCCCAGTCCTTGAGGGCCACCTTATGGAACATAAATTGTCCTCCCTTTTGTACCCTCCTTGTACCTTTACTCTCACTTGTTGTATGTGTGGTGTGGGTTTATGTTCTGGGTGTGTGTAGCGTTTTGTTGGTTGTTACATGTCTGGGCTTTTGCTGGTGTTGGTCCCTGCATGTATGCTATACGTCACCCGGCATGTTGATACCTCCGTGGGGGGGCTGCTGTCCCGGAGGGGTTAACCATTAGTTTGTATGCAGTGCTGCCTGGGGCTGTCGTGCTCCTTGCGGCATGGGGTCCAGGCAGTATCAAGAGTGCTGGATACCTGTGTGTGTGTGTTGTCTGTACAGTATCGTGTTTGGGCATCTGTACTTATGCTCAGGTTCCAGTCGTGATGGCAGCGGCAGGTGAGTTTTCCGGTGTTCTTACCTGCCGATCCAGATGCTGAATATGGTAATTTCCCTTCCACCTGTTACTAGGCAGCTGGAGACTCTGGTTCGTCTGAGTCCCTGGGGAACCGGTTGTCTCCTATTCCTGACCCCTATGCCAGGGACCGTCAGGGTCAGCAGGATCCAGGTTCCAGTGTACATGAGCCCTCCCACCTTCATGGTTTGCTCATGCGGTCAGGAGATCAGGGTGGCTTTAGGCTGTAGCCTGCTCTCTTCATTGTTGTCTGGCCTAGTAACAGTTCCCATCATACGGTGGGGGGTTTCCCCCACTCCCCACTGTGACAAAATGGCTATCCAATGTGGTATTGAATAGTTTGTTATGATCACAGATTCTAATTATGTTTGCAACAGCTTTGTGGAGTACTTCCCTGGATGGAAAAGGTCAAACATGGTGAGAAGCAACAACAAGCCTGGTAAAATGTTTTTCAGGATCGACGAGATGGTTATCGCCCACGGTATCACCATTTACTGGAAAAAGGTAAAAGGCTACTTAAATTATCTAGGTGTGGATAAAGAAGGGAATGATTTGGCAGATTCCCTTGCCAAACAAGGAGCCATTAAGGGAGAAGTCCTGAACGTTGATGACCTTATGGGAACTGTTCAAGTGGAGGCAACGACAAGAAGACAGGCCCAAAAGGAGGTCGAAGCCAATCTGGTGCAATGGAGCCAAGATTCACCTAGTAAGGATCTCATCGCGAGTCAAAAGGGGTATCCAGTCATTAGTATCTTTTACAAACACATTGAAAATCCACAGAATTGTCCCATAACTGTGGAATACTGTGTAGGGAAAGAAGAGTTATGGATTTTGATGAAGGGTAATTCCCAATTCTTGTTACAGGATAGATTGCTGGTAAGAACCTCAAAGAATTGTATCTCACAATGGGTCGTACCCACGGCATTCCGAGGTTTGATGTTACAGCACGCCCATGACGCCCCTAACGGCTGGTCATCGAGGTGAGAAGTTAACGCATGAATTATTACGGGATTACACTTATCGGCCTCATATGTTACAAGACGTTGGCACATATTGTCAATTCCAGCCACAAGCACCCACACATCGGGCACTGCTGATGAAAAGGGGGGTGTCCATGCCATGGTCAGACATCCAAATTGACTTTATTGGACCAGTAACAACTTCATCAAAAGGCAACAGATATATGTTAGCCGTGACTTGTCTATTCACAAAAAGGGTTGAATGTTTGCCTTGCAGAACATGCAGCTCAAGTGTGTGTGCGTCTCTACTTATTAACCACGTATTTTCCAGGTTTGGTCTTCCCCAACGCATCGAGTCCGATCGCAGAAGTCATTTCACTAGTGAGGTGAAGACAAAAATGTGGGAGATACTGGGGGTATAAAGAAAGCTACATATAGCTTATCGGCCAGCCTCTAGTGGAGTAGAACGCTACAACCAAACCATTGTCAACATTCTAAATAAATTTGTCAATGAATCCGGTAAATACTAGGATGTGAAGTTGCCTTTGCTTCTCATGGCCATCAGAGCCACCCCAAGCACGGTAACCAAACTTTCTCCCTTCAAAATGACCCCAGGCAGGAAGATGGTGTTACCCCAGCATTTACTCTACTGGACAACATTTTGATAAATGCTTCAACAGCTCATCAATACATGGAGAATCTACGCAAGCACCTTCAGCATGTATTTGCGTTTGCCCAGAAAGATATAGAGAATGCAGCAGTAAGCGCCAAAACCTACTATGACCTGAAGACTACTCAAAATGAGTACCAGATTTCCAATCAGGTTTATCTCTATAACTTTGCCCGGGATCAGGTGAAAGAAAGGAAGTTCCTGTCTTCCTGCAAGGGACCCTATGTCGTCATTGACAAATTGTCACTTGTGGTCTACAGGATCAAAATTCCTAAGGGGGGTGAATTTATAGAGAAATGGGTGCATATTAATCAATTAAGTGTTTGTCATACTAGGTCACAACTTCGCCAAATGGAAGGATTACCGGATGATGAGGAGTAAAGAGATATCAAGGTTCCAGCTAAAGGTGGAAACCCAGGATTGGTATAGTATAAACATACGAGTGTACTAACCTATCCACATGCATTTTTCCACTGTAACTAATTATCTCTTAACTCACTTCTGAACCAAGAACTTGCTCTGTTCATGAAAGAAAACTATGCCAAATTGAAGATATATGGTAGTATGATTTCTTTCAGCGTAGGGTTGATAAAAGTAAAAGTAAAGGACTTCTGGATCCGGCGCGCGCATGAGAGGCTGAAGGGGAATGGAGCTCCGGTGCCTGAAGCCCGCAAACTGAGCTAGACACCCCTCAAACAGTGTTTTTTGTTTCACACTGACCCCCCGAACAGTGACCAGAGGTAGTGGATGGAGAGGTACCTGAAAAAAGACGGCTCAGCGAGTACGCCAGCGCGTTCTTCACAAGCTGAAGACAAACAGCCGCGAAGCAAGATGGTGGCTGCGGAAAAAGCACAGCGATTTACCCGATCAGCGGCACAGCCACCAGTCAAGCCAGCTGAGTTGGGGACTGAAAATGCGGAGGTTAGTTTAACCCCTGATCAGGATCTTACCATCTCCTGCCGTAGTATGGTGATAGAAGTGGCAAAATTACTGGCACCAGACATTAAATCCACCCTGGAAGCCACAGTTTCTGCAGCACTCATCCAAATCCAAAAGGAGGTCTCCCAGCACGCCTCCCAGATAGCAGAGCTGGAGCAGAGAATGTCCATGATGGAAGAGGAGGTGGAAAGAACGCAGGTGCAGGTACGAGAGGTGTTGTCTAATAATCGGGCACTTAAGGACAAGATTGAGGACCTGGAGAATCGATCGAGGAGAAGTAATCTCCGGGTGGTAGGGCTACCGGAAGATATCCTGCCATCACAGCAGCCACAGATATTCGCCCCGGAACTCCCTCAGGCTCTGGGATTACAAGGCAAATACACCGTGGAGAGAGCCAATAGACTGGGTCCGGCCCGACCCGCTGAGGAGGAAGCGGGCCGATCCAGGCCGAGACCAGCCATAGCAAAATATTTAAATTATGCCGCCAAAGAAGCGATCCTGAAAAAATGCAAAGGAGCCCAACACCCTCTTATGTTACGAGGTGCGAAAGTGTTCCTCTTCAGCGATTATTCCATGGAAGTGACAAAACGGCGGAGAGCTTTTTCGCAAATCTGTTCTACCTTAGTCAAGCGGAAAATAAAGTTTGCGCTGATGTTCCCTGCCACACTGAGGGTATTTCATCAAGATGACTGTATTGATACATACCTCACTCTGAAGGAAGCGTGGGAAGCGATGGACATTGATACGGACGGGGAGCCGAAACCAGTAAGAAGCAGGAAGCAGTCGGGACCTGTATCAAATTGGGGGTGGGAGAAACTAGCGGACTCACAGCGCCGGCAGGGTTCGTCCAGGATCGAGGAAGCTCAGGAGGATTTCCAGGACTGAGAGGAAGGAGACTTGCAGGACATGTATTTATCAGGACTGCCGAGAAGGTGGCCATTAGATGAATCAATATATGGTCTCTGAAATGGAGGGTAACGGTGCTGGGATTTATCTGGTTAATGAAAACGGGAGAAGGGGAAGAAATGGGTGAATGTATATTTGAGGGTATACTTGAAGTAAGGGGAAAATATAGATCAGAATTGAACCAAAAGAGGAGGGGGAGGGGAAGAGAATAGAGGAGGGGAGAGGGGAGGGGGAAAAAAAAACCCAAAACCAATCATAAATATGACATGTTAACTTGGAAGAGAGGGGTACTACTGGGTTCACTTTGGTGACCCTATACGGGAAAATTGCTTAGGGCTTTGGGTGGGGGAGATTCTTACAGAGTTTATCTGTGAAGTTCTTAGTTATTGGCTAGAGAGGTTCGGAGTGACGACAGTGGCGCGAAAAAAGAGAAGTCAAGGACTTTAATATGATGTCGCTGTTTAAAGTAATTTTTGTTAATGGTTGGGGGGGGGGAGGGAGGGGGGAGTTCTGAATGGGGAACTGTCGGTCTTGTTGCTGCTCACCGCTGTTTGTTTTGTTCTTTAACTCACTGGTCATGGGTGGGAGATCTGTCCCTCCTCCAGACGAGTCTCTGATAATAGCTCTAAATAGAATACCTTTATGAGAATAGTTACGTGGAACGTCAAAGGTCTGCGTTCCCAGACAAAACATAGCATGGTACTAAAACATCTCAGGAAACTTAAGGCAGATATTATCCTGCTGCAGGAGAAGCATCTGGAGGAGCTCAACTTTTGGAGGTTGCGCAAGCAGTGGGTGGGTCAGGTATTGGGATCTCCATCGGCGGGTAGAAAGGCAGGTACGATGATGCTATTCCACAAACATTTACAGTACGCTGTGAACAAATGTGAAACAGATGAGGAGGGTAGGATTATGAGAGTGGAGTTAGGTGTGAGAGGAGGTAATCTGACCCTATATAATATATATTCCCCAAATACGGGCCAATCTGGGTTTTATCAAGCACTGGAGACCTTTATCCTGCAAAACAAGGGCCCCCAGACGATAGTGGGAGGTGATTTTAATAGAGTGCGTAATAGTGTAGAAGACAGAAAACAGGAGAACCGTAGTCAGCTCACTCAGAACCCGGAAGGAGCCCATACATTAACCCTGTTGCTAGAGGCTATCGGCCTAATTGACATATGGAGATATCATCACCCGATAGATAGGGAGTATTCTCACTACTCTCACTCCCAACGGTCTTGGTCTAGAATAGATTACCTGTTAATTTCGCCGGACATGGTTCCGAGGACTCAAAAAACTGAAATAGCTGATCTGCTGATATCAGATGCTCTGTTGTGGGTTGAGGTTACTGAGTCTCTTCCTAGGAAGTCAGACCATGTTTGGAGAATGCCTAGTCACCTACTGTTGGATGAGGATTTTAATGATAGATTGAAGGGATGGTGGTGGGAATACTCCCAAGACAATGAACCTCACAGGCAAAACACTGAGCTCTTTTGGGAAACGGCTAAGGCAGTGCTAAGAGGGCGCATAATGTCTTTCACAATAGGGCAGAAAAGGGATATACAGGAAAAATATGAGCAAGCAATTCAGTTGGTTCGGTTAGCCTATACAAAGTACCTAGATGACCCGACAGAAATCAATAGAATACAGTGGATTACAGCAAATTATTTGCAAGAAGGCAAGGTCAAATGGTTCGCAGATTGCAAACAAGCCACCCTGTTTAAGCATGGAAACAAAGCATGTAAACTATTGGTGAATCTGACGCGCCCATATACTCGGCGGGTACAAGTTTATCCCCTTAGAGATGAAAAGGTGTTCTGCACACCCACCCTAGACAGATGGTAGAAATTATGAAAGACTATTTCACAGCCATGTATTCTTAAGACTCGTATGACAAAGGGTTAGCGCAAGAGCTTCTGGAGCAGGTACGACTCCCGTCATTATCAAACAAGGCTTTAGCTAGTCTTAATGCGGAAATCACGGAGGCTGAAATAACACAAACGATCAAATCCCTACAGAACGGGAAATTGCCAGGCCCCGACGGATTTCCAGCGGAATTCTATAAAACTCTAGGGCCAGAGATTGTATCGGTTCTGGCTGCTTTATTTAATGGGGTGATTCAGGGGGTTAGGATACCGCCATCCGGCAATACGGCATACATTAAACGTATTCCTAAAGAAGGAAAGGATTTAACAAACCCGGATTCATTCCGACCTATTTCCCTGATTAATCAGAATCTAAAGATAGCTTCTAAACTATTGGACAACAGACTGGCATTAATTATGCCAGATATCATTGGGGACCATCAGGTAGGTTTCATTAAAGGGCGTTCGGCTATAACAAATATCAGGAAGGTACTGGCAGTACAAGATAGTTTGAAGGGGAAGTTGCCGAATAGCTCACACGCCCTACTGGGAGTGGATGCCATGAAGGCATTTGATAACGTCAGTTGGCAATGGCTTAATGATGTTCTGGACACAATGGCCTTGAAAGGCAGCTTTAGGAATTATATTACAGCGCTATACGCAGCCCCGCAGGTGAGGGTGCACGTATCGGGTTTTCTGTCAGAAGTAATGCAACTTAATAAGGTAACGCGACAGGGATGCCCGTTATCGCCCTTATTGTTTGACCTAGCGCTGGAACCTTTGGCTTTACACCTCATACGTTCTAATATGTATGAAGGGATTAAAGTGGGAAAAGAGGTGCTGAAACTTATATGCTTTGCTGATGATCTTTTAATTTATATTGGAGCTTCAGACCTATATTTACAGTCAATACTTGAGGCATTCCACAAATATAGTGGGGTAACGGGGTATAAAATAAATGTATCCAAGAGTCAACTTTTGCTTTTGGGGGACCAAAACAGACAGAATATGTCCCAGACTGGAGTATAGCTGAGGAAGGAATATCTCACGTACCTGGGGATCAAAATAGGTAGAACCGCTTCTTCCATTTATACATTGAATTACCCTCCATTAATTAGTAAGATTATCAAGGGGCTTGATAAATGGAAGGAATTACCATTGTCTCTGACAGGGAGAGCGTGCCTAATAAAAATGGTTAGTTTCCCCAAGATGCTTTATCCGCTGCAGATGATCCCGATGCTACTGAAACATGTAGACATAAGGAAACTACAATCGGCTTTCGTGACTTTCCTCTGAAAAAAAAAAGAGGCCCCGTATAGCGTACAAAAAGTTATGTTTACTTAAATGGGAAGGAGGATTGAAAATGCCGGATATTAGATTATATAATTTGGCAGCTCTGTTTCGGCATGTGAGAGATTGGGTGTGGGGTACCGACTACTTTTCAGCAGGTAAGATAGAAAGGGAAGTGGCGTAACCATGGAACTTAGCGGCTCTGTTACATAACAGACTAAAGGATCTCCCAGCAAATATTAAACATTCAGTACTACTCAGAGACACTATTATGACATGGAAAGCAGTTAGGAAACGGTATAAGTTGCCGATATACAGTATGTGTCACCCCAGATGCCCCTGTGGTCCCTCCCGCCCTTTCCACAAGGAAGGGAAAATGGGATGTTTAAAAGATGGAGGGAGAAAGGCATTCATACTCTTAGCGATATAAAGGGGTTGTCGGATACTATGTTGATGACCTGGGAACAAGTGGTAGGTAAATACCAACTATCTGAATCACTTTCACTGTCATATCTTCAGCTTTCGACATATTGTAAGGCCCAGTCGAAGTCACTGGGGGATTCTGACAGACTGACTTGGTTTACAGCTCTCCTAGGAGGAAAAGATGAGTCGACTTCACTGTCAGAGTTATACAGGCGTATTCATAGTATGAGCTATATAGGCTTGGCAAAAAATGTATTTGCGCATTGGGTGAGGGACATAAAAGTAGCAGACCTCTCCCTTAAAATGAGAGAGGGTTTGGAATACATTAGAAAGGCAATCCAGAACAAACAATGGCGTGAGTCACAGTTGAGAATCTTACATAAAGCCACGTATGCCTTCAATCTCTCGTACGCCAATGCCCCAGCTCATTACCTGAGGGATGCCCGAAGTGTTCTCAACCGAAAGCGGATATATTTCATGGGTTGTGGGGCTGTAGACAGATCAAGCCACTGTGGGAAGAGGTGATTTTCTTCATCAAAGAGGTATGGGACATTGAAGTAAAAGCAGAGCCCCAGCAATGTATATTCCAATATATCCCAGTGGGACAGGATGAATCCCAAGGGAGAGGCATAGCAGAACCGGGGGTGCATATATTTCTTATGGCGGTCAAAAAGTTCCTGCTACGCCATTGGCTGTCTGATACACTCCCTACCAAAGATGAAGTTCTAGGTTTGGTGAAGAAGATATTGTATATGGAAAGACTGGAAGCAGGTAGATGTAAAGAGAAGACGGTGGCAAAGCTCATTAAAAAGTGGAGAAGGTTAGTTGAACATGCTTTAACGGGGGAGGAAATGGAGGAACTGATGACCCCCTTTACCCAAACAAAATGGTACCTTGAGGCAAAGATTAAGGGTACGCTGGGTAAACTGTAGAAATAGAGGTTTTGATAAATAGTGAGAGAGTAGTAAGACTGATGGTTATATTACTTATATTCTCAGTACTATAACATGAACGGCAGGTGTTGGGGGGGGAGTTATGGGGATCAAGGATTATCAAATGCTGGAAGGGAAAAGAGAACAATATTTATCTTTGTATGAAATTGTACTTTATATACCGCAAATAATGTTATTTAAAAGGAGGTACTAAATGTGATGGATATATGGCATGCTTGCCAATAATGTGTATGACCTGTGATTTACTTCCGAATATAGAAAGTTATAAAAAAAAAAAAAAAGTAAAAGTAAAATGATGGATGTGCTTATATTTGTCATGCAATATATTATAGGCACAAGACGGCATAAAGATCGTTGATGTTATGTACATCGTCCTGGTCTTTGGGAAGGAGTTCCACGCTGAATCGGTCGCTGTACCAGGCCCTTCATCTGGGATCATGCTGCAGAATAAGAGGATTCTATCCCAGAAGATCTATGTCAGTTTGAATCCATGCATCTCCGTTGAAAGACAGTTCAACGTTTCCGAGATTCAGTTTCCAGAGATAAAGATGTGGTATCAAATGCACGTCCCTTATTCCCAAGAACGGATTACACAGATCCTGGAGCAGACATGAAAAACCCTGACCAGGGAACAGTTTTCCACGAGTCAACGACCAAAGCGTTTCATTTCTGCAATTGCAGCCGCCATAATCTTTGGCGTAGTAGGCACTGTCGTTGCCACCGGTGTATCAGCTGCTAATTCTCTATTAAGACATTGGAACTTGAGATCGGTTCGCTAAAAAGGAACCTGATGACACTCATGCAGAGATGGAAAATCAGAAGCAACTATCGGACTTATATTCTGTTGTGGAGGACACTATCATCACCACCACTTACATTCAAAGTTATTGACCCACTCAATAAGTCATTCATGGGTGTAACGAACAATTTAAACAAAAACTTATAGTCCTAAAGAAACCCGTATGAAAAGCCCTTTTGACATTCCAATATAACCCAATTTTATTTAAATGGATTATGTTGTAATGAAGGTGGATTTGTTTTCATAAGTGTATAAAGCATTTATCTAAATATCATAATTATAGTGGATTTGAAAGACCTATTAGAAGCCATATTGCTATATGTATGTATTTTAAAGATGGCCGAGAGAGGGTAATGGGAGGGAGGCTGTTAATAAGATTTCCTCTCATGGATGTACCAGTCTGAAAAGAGGCCTTCTTGTCTCCTTATGGATTTGTGACAGGAGATAAGGATGTTCTCTAGAAGCAGCTAGTGCTAATTACCTCTACAGTTTGGTATTTATTAATGAAGGAGAAAATCTGTGATATCTATATACGCTTATAATCAACCTTAGTTTTGTATAAGAAAATCAATAAGACATATGTATCATTTTATATTGTTACGTATTCTTAAGGACGTTTATGTAGCTGTCATCATATATATTTCTAAATAGGAATGCAAATAGTCCTATTATATGATGAAAACAGTTTAAATATGGACTTTGTTAATTAGTATCTGTAAAGATCTAGTATTTTAACTAACCATCTGTAATGGATCTCCTGGCACCCTGACTGGCTACCTCCATTGATGGATGCTCCTAGTGCTTCCCGAGGGCTCCAAGCTCTCCACTTGACACCGTAACCACCACAGACCCCACGAACTGCCGCAGCTTGGTTGGGGTCTTGCCGTCCTCCACCCACGCTGGACCCAAGACCAGGCTTCAGCTTCCAGTGGGTAAACCTCTCCTAAATCCAGAGAGCAGGAACCAGGAACAAACTCTTACAAGAGCTTATACTCAGGGGAGTACTGTGATATAGCAATCCCCAAGAGTGTAGTTATCCCATCCCCCATACATGAGCCAAGACTTCATGAAGGGGTAAAGCAGGTCTCTTTAATGAGCACAAAGGCACCATAAGCACCCACATGGAGCTTGTGGAGCACAGGACACAAAGTCACAACAGCCAATCAACACAGTATTGTACAGTTAGACACTCCCAGCTACTGTACACAAACCCCCCTGTGATACAATTAACAAAATACAAGGGGCATTGTCTGGGGCGCAATCAACAAAATACAATGGCCATTGTCTGTGACGCAATCAACAAATACAATGGGCATTGCCTATGACACAATTACCAAACACAATTAACTTAATCACTCACAGGCAGAAAACACACATTTTTTCCCAAAACACAGAAAACACCTCAAAACCCCACATACCCCCCATAAATTATATAACATATCCAAAAATCACCCAGATTCGAGCAGGGGTTCCCGAATTCCAAAGCAAGCATGGCTTTCCTGCCCAAAGCAGTTCCACAGATTTAGGCTGTGGGGCTGATCTATCTTCTCCTTCAAAGTTAGTATATGGGCCATAATCCTGAGGCAAGAGGCTGGCAAACAGACCCCTCCAAAACCCAGTGGTGAGGTTATTTTCACCACACACATCAATTAATTGTTAGTGTAGCTGAGGAGACACAGATATCTCTGTGAGAAAACAAGGCTCATTAAATTGTTATCGGTCCCATAAATTAACAATGTGGGAAACATTCAAAGGGTGCCTAAAAGTCTGTGCTTAATTGGTAGAAGTGTCAGAATTAATCCCTCTAGCTTTGATTTAGGTACCGGAGGTCAGGTGTATAGAATGAGAGATAAAGTCATACTTGGATATTTAACCCTCAATAAAATGATACTAATAGCTCAGGTAATAGTGTCACCTAGGGGTAAATGAGTAACATTACACCAACAGCAGAAGTGCATTTTGGGTAATACAATGACATCACAGTCCTTATCATATGTACACGCCTAGCCGACAATGATTGGAAAACTCCAAGCTATGAAGGTGTGTCTAACTGATAAGTTTGTGATGATAAACCACACACACATGAGGAAAAGAACAAGAAAAAAGAGAAAACACTGAGAAACAAAGAAAACCCAGGAGAAAGATCCTAATGACCAGATCGTACCTTAGAGCTGACTTCCCTTAGTCTCTGCACATCATCTGCATTCTCAGTAATGTATAACTTTATTTTGTGTAGTATTGATATAAATGAATCAGCCTGATATTCAGCAAACTCCCCGCTGTTGACGGATGTCTAGTTGTTAAAAGTGCTACATCAAAATTGTCATTATTCAGTAACAATGCATATTAATGAATAAAAGACCTAAATACTGATTTCAGAGGTAGCGCTCTGATTGGAATAATTTCATTCCATAGTCAATACCAGGCTTGATAATTTATATTGCTACCCCATTTTCCGAGATTTGTCATAGTTTGTGCAGAGCAAGGATTCGTATCTTTTATTAACGTTATTAAGTTTGTATATCTCAAAAGTATGGTCGGGACATTATATTTCATCTTATGTCTGAGAGGTACTGTGTATACACTGTTATCTGTGTTGATGCCATCTATTGGCAAATTTCGGGTACTGCATATCACTGTGTAATATTGCAGATTATTGAGTTTCACATTGATTAATCTTTGATTGTATTTTAAATTATTGTATAATAAATCATTTATATTTTTGCATAGACGCTTGTACCTTGTTTTACTGATTGGACAATATAATTAAATAACGATTAAACTCTTTTTGAGGCGTTATATATGTCCTCCTCAAGGATCAATAATCTTTTGAAATCTTTTCTTTGATCCTTTCTTTTATATAAAGCCTTTTGCTTTATATCCCCGGCAATTTGAAGCGGCATAAAAGGCCTTTTATGTCAGATGAATGCCTAATTTTTGGGGCCTGTACTGGCCGACAGTTACATATTTATTCTGTGACCGCCTAATGCACCTCCAGCCACAGAGTTCAAAGTTATTTGCTGTCAGGTGAATGCGTATTGCTTAATTTTTGGGGCATGTACTGGCCGACAGTTAAATTCTTATCCTGTGACCGCCTAATGTACCTCCAAGCCACAGAATCAAAAGTTCTTTGCTGTCAGGTGAATGCATATTGCCTAATTTTTGGGGCCTGTACTGGCCGACAGTTACATATTTATCCTGTGACTGCCTAATGTACCTCCAGCCACAGAATCCAAAGTTCTTTGCTGTCAGGTGAATGCCTATTGCCTAATTTTTGGGGCCTGTACGGGCCGACAGTTACATTTTTTATCTCTAGCCACATAAGCACACCCTTGTCTCACTCCGCTGCCTCTCATTGTGGTGGCGTATGAACCGCATTCACCTTAAGGACCTTCTAATGTCACAGGGTCATGTGACTGTGCCCCCCACCTCATACTGTGCCCCTTTATACCCTGTATTGTGCCCTCTTACTAACCCTTTGCAGTGCCCCTAGTCCTTCCCTGTACTATGCCCTCTTATACCCTTTTATCCGGTCACGGTATGGCGGTGTTATCCGGTCACTGTACAGAGGTGTTATCTGGTCAATGTATGGTGGTGGTATCCAATAACTGGATGGCCATAACTGTATCCCTTTCCCTGCCCACGCCATCCTTTTTTAGACCTGGCATGAGCGGGAAAAATATGCAGATTGCGGTGCTAAGGACCTTTGCGCCACAATCTGTGTCAGAAATGCGCCTAACATACACGTATTTCTATATAATAAATTAACACCTAATTGTATTCAGATGACCGTATCTGTTTTGCGGTCTACAGGTCTTCAAAACACGGCGTTCCATCAGCCCTATGATGCGGACAAGAATAAGACATGTTTTATCTTTTTTGGGGGGCCACGGAACGAAAGTACGGATGCGGACAGCATATGGTGTGCTGTCCGCATGTGTTGCTGCCCCATTGAAATGATTGGGTCTGCATCCGCAAATGTGGACACATAAATACAATTGTCTGAATGATCCTAAGAGGCCGACATGCTTGGAGGTTTTCACGAAGAGGTGCAATTCATAAAGGCATGGTCCTTTTAACTTTTACAGTCCATATTGAAATCCCAAGAGGGTCTGCCTTTCTACAGGGGTGATGCTAAGCATGGGTGATTAGTTCGGGATCTCCACCCACTTTCAGCTGTCACACTGTATCTTTCAGGCACTTGTGGGGAGGTGCCATACCCAACCTCTGAATTAAGTGTTTCTCAGGGACTGAGAAGAGGTTATGCAAATGTACTCTTAAGAATCTCTGCCTCTAATGCTACCACATGTAAGGTAGCCATCCTATACCTATAAGTCAATGTTCGACCTTTTAAAGGGCCTTAAGACATGACTTGGATAATAATAATAATAATTGACTTATAGGATAGCTACCTTAAATCTGATAGCATTAGAAGCAGAACTTGTTAAGCGCTCATTCCCTGAAATCCAGAAGACTCCTCACGCCATTTAAGGCGCTGTCCATAAGGATATAATATATTCTCCATTTCCAGGGACTGACAGATGGTCCAAGGCAATAAGCCTTTTCCTGCTGCCTTTTCTCTTGGGGGACACGATACTTATCTGGCTCTTATATCTTTTTTAGCATCTCTGCATCCAGTAGCATCTTCAGCCATCTCATCCGCAGGGCGACCTCACCAGTAAGCCATCCCATCCTCTGTAGCTGTTTCCTAAGATCACACATTTTGGTAGCACATCTGTAGGGTGGGAGACTCTTTCTTCTTCTTTGTTCACTATCTCTTTGGATCATGCATCACAGGGACTGCTGCTCATGGCCCTCGCCATGACTTTCTCCAGGTTTTGTCTGCTGGGGCCTGGTCACTAGGCCTGGTCTGTGGCCTGGACTTCAGCGCATTCCTAGCCAGGGGGTGGTGGTACTGTGCCATATTATGGGGGACAGTTTCTTCTTTGCCTGCTCTCTTATGGTTGGAGCAGGCAACCTTCCTCTGCTGCAGCAGACCCTTTTGTTTTAGGTTACTTTTTGCTCACATGGATCAGCTCTGGTGGCTATGGCTTCTTGCCTGCGCCCTCAGCAAGAAGATGAATCCTTCACAAGGGCATGTGCCCAACTCACTTCCAAGGTGGCACTATTGAGTCCTTTTGTATTAGAGCATCTCCTACTTCTTAGATCACACAGTTTTCTAAGAGCAAAGCTGTGCTGTTCCAGCCTTTATTCTTCTATTTTACTAATTGCTGTGTTTGCATTATCTTATCATTTACTATGTTGTGTGACGCTGCCACCCTGTGGTTATTCTTATAATTCATTTTGTAGTGTGCTATGTAAATTTCCATTGCAATGCTCTGCTCCCTCTTTTGTGACATCACATCCTCTGGAAGGTCCTTCGTACTTCCTCTTTGTTGCAGACTTCAAGATGGCAAGAGCAATTCTTTTTGACCTCTAAAATCTCTAATATCCTCTAGCATACCCTGATTCCTGCATTTGTTTCTAAGCAAAGCAAATCAATAAATTATCAAAGCTTCACCATTGTATTCTCCTCACTGGATTATCACATGCAACTGGTGCCTATATCTGGAGATATTAGTGAGTTCAGCTATCTACCATTGCTTGTACAGGGGCTATCACTCACAACCAATCAGGGGATTTTCTCTAACGTACATCTGTGGCAGAATAGTGAAAAAGAAGCTTAAATCTACAGTCTTGCATGTCTACACACAGTCTGCCAGCGAGCTTAGAGCTGTCCGCCATCTTACACGCACGTGGCTTCATAAGCGCAGTGCACAAGCTGGAATACCCTCTTAAAGAGACAGTACCGCTTAAACAGGAATAACATGTCCACAAGAGGCTTAGTGGATCTCTCAGTAACTGAACATACAGAAAGTAACCCTTTTCCCAAAAACTCAGATATGCAGGAAGCAGAGTCCATGTTAACTGAAGAACAAACAGTACAATCTAAACGTGTTATCAAGCCAACACAAAGATTAGAGAGAACTTTGAGGCGACCAAAGAAGAGTTCAGTGACAATTTAAACGATTTATGGCAGAGAACTGAACACTATATAGCAGCTCTTTTACGATATAACAACGACCCAACAAAGTTAACCACAACGTTGAATCGCTTAACTAACTCCTATGTCCGCTATCAGCGACTCTCTGCTAAGTACATCACTTTCGTGAGCGACTCTGATTTAGACGAAGCCTCAGAGGAGCTGAGTGAGAGAAAGAATCTCCTTGAAGAGAAGGATGCCCTAGTACAAGATGCTAAGAGCAAGGCAGAACTCCGCATCGCACACTTACAGGAGGCGAGATCCCATCAATCAACTTCAAGTAAACATACAAACTATACCCTTTCATCTTCCAAAACCTCTCGTTCCGGCAGGTCAGCCTTGCATGACAAGCTTATAAAAGTCCGGGCAGAAGCAGAGGAAGCTAGCGTAAGAAGTTCCTTTGCTAAGAAGGAGGCGGAGATTACGAAGAAGAAAGCAGAAATGGAGGCTAAGAAAGCAGAAATGGAGGCTAAGATAGCAGAAATGGAGGCTGAGACAAAAGCCCATCTAAAGATCCTCCAGACAGAAAGGGAAGAAGCAGCTACCTTAGTTAAACTAAAGGTCCTCGAGCAAGCATTAGGCCAAGGTACCGACCCAGACTGTTTCGTCCCAGGAGAAGAGGAAGACCCAGCCGACCGCACTGCCAGGTATGTGCTAAGGCAGGGGTAGGCAACCTCCGGCTCCCAGCTGTTGTGAAACTACAATTCCCAGCATGCTCCATTCATTTCTATGAGAGTTCTTAGAAGAGCAGAGCAAGTATGCATACTGGAAGTTGTAGTTTCACAACAGCTGGGAGCCGGAGGTTGCCTACCCCTGTGCTAAGGCAACCATCGCCTACTCCTCCTGCTAAATCGCATGCACCAACGCCACTTCTAACTCACCAACTGGGCGAACCCACAGAGTACCAGAAATCGTCACACCCCAGTAATAAGGTAATATCTAGCACCAAGCGGGCTGACCATCCAGAGACTAAGGCCTCTTTCACACTTGCGTTGTCCGGATCCGGCGTGTACTCCACTTGCCAGAATTACACTCCGGATCCGGAAAAACGCAAGTGAACTGAAAGCATTTGAAGACGGATCCGTCTTCAAAATGCGTTCAGTGTTACTATGGCAGCCAGGATGCTATTAAAGTCCTGGTTGCCATAGTAGTAGTGGGGAGCGGGGGAGCAGTATACTTACAGTCCGTGCGGCTCCCGGGGCGCTCCAGAATGACTTCAGAGCGCCCCATGCGCATGGATGACGTGCCATGCGATCACGTGAGCCATGCGCTTGGGGCGCCCTGACGTCACTCTGGAGCGCCCCGGGAGCCGCACGGGCGGTAAGTATGCTGCTCCCCCACTCCCCACTACACATTACTATGGCTGCCAGGACTTTAGCGTGCCGGCAGCCATGGTAACCATTCAGAGAAAGCTAAACGTCGTATCCGGCAATGCGCCGAAACGACGTTTAGCTTAAGGCCGGATCCGGATTAATGCCTTTCAATGGGCATTAATTCCGGATCCGGCCTTGCAGCAAGTCTTAAGGATTTTTGGCCGGAGCAAAAAGCGCAGCATGCTGCGGTATTTTCTCCGGCCAAAAAAACGTTACGGTCCGGAACTGAAGACATCCTGATGCATCCTGAACGGACTTCTCTCCATTCAGAATGCATTAGGATAAAACTGATCAGGATTCTTCCGGCATAGAGCCCCGACAACGGAACTCTATGCCGGAGGAAAAGAACGCAAGTGTGAAAGAGCCCTAAACCGCAGCTTAATCCTTATGCCACATCATTCCATCCTGATCAATCTCAACCTTATCTGCCAGAGCCCCTACATGCTCTAGAAGAGACACCACAATGCAATACAGCAATATGGAATGGGAGATCAGACATGTCAGACTTTGCCAGATACATGATGCGCAGGGAGCTGATTAAAACTAGTCTCTCAAGGTATGACGACCGTGCCGAAATCTACAGGACCTGGAAATCAACCTTTAAAGCAGTAATCGGTGATCTAAACCTCACTGCCATGGAGGAACTTGACTTGCTCATCAAATGGTTAGGCCCAGAATCTGCAGAACGCATAAAGACATTAAGAGTGGTTCATGCAGGCCACTCAGAGGAAGGTCTCGCTGCAGCATGGGAGAGACTTGAACAGACCTATGGCTGTCCAGAAGCTATAGAAAGTGCCTTATTCAGGAGACTTCAAGCCTTCCCAAGGATAACTGGCAAAGACAATCGCAAACTCCAGGATCTGAGCGACCTACTAAAAGAACTTGAATTGGCAAAAATGGACCCACGTCTGCCAGGACTGAGTTACCGTGATACCGCCCATGGCGTCAATCCAATAGTGTCGAAATTACCACATGGCATGCAAGAGAAATGGGCAGACCAGGGCTCCAGATACAAGAGAGAACACAATGTGTATTTTCCCTCTTTCTCTTATTTTACCAGATTCATCAGTGACCAAGCTCGGAAGAAGAATGACCCCAGCTTTGACTTCACTGAATCCACTCTACCTGCTTCATCCTCATGTTCAAGGTATGACAACACCACAAATAAACGTAGAGACTCAACCTGCTCAGGACCGCCGTACGCAGGATTGAGTCCTGGCAGCGGCCCTGCTCTTCTGGGTGGACGCATATACACACACGGGCGCGGGCGCGCGTGTTTACAGGAACGGAAGGTAAGCGAGTGGATCTCCAGCCTGCTAGCGGCGATCGTTCTCTGGCAGGCTGGAGATGCGATTTTTTTAACCCCTAACAGGTATATTAGACGCTGTTTTGATAACAGCGTCTAATATACCTGCTACCTGGTCCTTTGGAGGTCCCTTTTGCTTGGATCGACCACCAGAGGACACAGGTAGCTCAGTAAAGTAGCACCAAACACCACTACACCCCCCCCCCCCCGTCACTTATTAACCCCTTATGAACCACTGATCACCCCATATAGACTCCCTGATCACCCCCCTGTCATTGATCACCCCCCTGTCATTGATCACCCCCCTGTAAGGCTCCATTCAGACGTCCGTATGATTTTTACGGATCCACGGATACATGGATCGGATCCGCAAAACACATATGGACGTCTGAATGGAGCCTTACAGGGGGGTGATCAATGACAGGGGGGTGATCACCTCATATACACTCCCTGATCACCCCCTGTCATTGATCACCCCCCTGTAAGGCTCCATTCAGACGTCCGTATGATTTTTACGGATCCACGGATACATGGATCGGATCCGCAAAACACATACGGACATCTGAATGGAGCCTGACAGGGGGGTGATCACCCCATATAGACTCCCTGATCACCCCCTGTCATTGATCACCCCCCTGTAAGGCTCCATTCAGACGTCCGTATGTGTTTTCCGGATCCGATCCATGTATCCGTGGATCCGTAAAAATCATACAGACGTCTGAATGGAGCCTTACAGGGGGGTGATCAATGACAGGGGGGTGATCAGGGAGTCTATATGGGTGATCACCCCCCTGTCATTGATCACCCCCCCTGTAAGGCTCCATTCAGACATTTTTTTGGCCAAAGTTAGCGGAAATATATTTTTTTTTTTTGGTTTTGTTTTTCTTACAAAGTCTGATATTCCACTAACTTGTGTCAAAAAATAAAATCTCACATCAACTCACCATACCCCTCACGGAATCCAAATGCGTAAAATTTTTTAGACATTTAGATTCCAGACTTCTTCTCACGCTTTAGGGCCCCTAAAATGCCAGGGCAGTATAAATACCCCACATGTGACCCCATTTCGGAAAGAAGACACCCCAAGGTATTCCGTGACGGGCATATTGAGTCCATGAAAAAAAAATTGTCCCAAGTTAGCGGAAAGGGAGACTTTGGAGAAAATACAAAAAAAATCAATTTCCGCTAACTTGTGCCAAAAAAAAATCCTATGAACTCGCCATGCCCCTCATTGAATACCTTGGGGTGTCTTCTTTCCAAAATGGGGTCACATGTAGGGTATATATACTGCCCTGGCATTTTAGGGGCCCGAAAGCTTGAGAAGAATTCTGGGATCCAAATGTCTAAAAATGCCCTCCTAAAAGGAATTTGGGCCGCTTTGCGCATCTAGGCTGCAAAAAAGTGTCACACATCTGGTATTGCCGTACTCTGGAGAAGTTGGGGAATGTGTTTTGGGGTGTCATTTTACATATACCCATGCTTGGTGAGATAAATATCTTGGTCAAATGCCAACTTTGTATTAAAAAATGGGAAAAACACCCCAAAACACATCCCCCAACTTCTCCTGAGTACGGCGATACCACATGTGTGACACTTTTTTGCCGCCTAGGTGGGCAAAGGGGCACACATTCCAAAGAGCACCTTTCGGATTTTACAGGTCATTTTTTACACATTTTGATTGCAAACTACTTACCACACATTAGGGCCCCTAGAATGCCAGGGCAGTATAACTACTCCACAACTACCCCACAAGTGACCACATTTTGGAAAGAAGACACCCCAAGGTATTCCGTGAGGGGCATGGTGAGTTCCTAGAATTTTTTATTTTTTGTCACAAGTTAGCAGAAAATGATGATTTATTTATTTTTTTCTTACAAAGTCTCATATTCCACTAACTTGTGACAAAAAATAAAAAATTCTAGGAACTCGCCATGCCCCTCACGGAATACCCTGGGGTGTCTTCTTTCCAAAATAGGTTTACTTGTGGGGTAGTTATACTGCCCTGGCATTTTAGGGGCCCATATGCATGAGAAGTAGTTTGCAATAAAAATAAAAAGAGCACCTTTCGGATTTCACAGGTCATTTTTTACAGATTTTGATTGCAAACTACTTCTCACGCATATGGGCCCCTAAAATGCCAGGGCAGTATAACTACCCCACAAGTAAACCTATTTTGGAAAGAAGACACCCCAGGGTATTCCGTGAGGGGCATGGCGAGTTCCTAGAATTTTTTATTTTTTGTCACAAGTTAGTGGAATATGAGACTTTGTAAGAAAAAAATAAAATAAAAAATAAATCATCATTTTCCGCTAACTTGTGACAAAAAATAAAAAGTTCTATGAACTCACTATGCCCATCAGTGAATACCTTAGGGTGTCTACTTTCCGAAATGGGGTCATTTGTGGGGTGTTTGTACTGTCTGGGCATTGAAACATGACAGGTGCTCAGAAAGTCAGAGCTATTTCAAAAAGCGGAAATTCACATTTTTGTACCATAGTTTGTAAACGCTATAACTTTTACCCAAACATTTTTTTTTTTATCAAAGACATGTAGAACAATAAATTTAGCGAAAAATTAATATATGGATGTCGTTTTTTTTTGCAAAATGTTACAACTGAAAGTGAAAAATGTCATTTTTTTGCAAAAAAATCGTTAAATTTCGATTAATAACAAAAAAAGTAAAAATGTCAGCAGCAATGAAATACCACCAAATGAAAGCTCTATTAGTGAGAACAAAAGGAGGTAAAATTCATTTGGGTGTTAAGTTGCATGACCGAGCAATAAACGGTGAAAGTAGTGTAGTGCAGAAGTGTAAAAAGTCGCCTGGTCATTAAGGGTGTTTCAGCTAGGGGGGTTGAAGTGGTTAAGGGGGACAGTATCCGTTAGGAAAACCAATGTTCCACTCATTTCAACCTGCACTACTAGAAAGGAATACCCTGTCCTCAAAGAAAAGGACCCTAACCGCATGTGCCCCATCCATAAAAGACCTCATCCTTTAAAGGAGTGTATCGTGAGCTCAGGGCAAAGACCTTGCAAGAACACAGTGATATACTCAAAGAGCTTGGAGTGTGTTACAAGTGTTGTGCCTTATCAAATCATATGGCGAAAGACTGTAAGGTTATTATCAAGTGTGCAGAATGCAGCAGTGACAAGCACGTTACAGCAATGCATCCTACCTTGCCTTCAGACAACGCACCATCTCAAGCTGCGACCAATGCCGTCGCACTTCATGGCGGGGAGCCACCGGCTCAAGAATTAGCTACAACTACTGTTTCCTCTTCCTGTATGGCGATATGTGGCAAGGAGGCTGATTCTAAGTGCTGTGCAAAGGTGTGTTTGTTTGGTCAACGTCTACCCAGAAGGGCAATCTGAAAGGGCCATCGGAATGTACGCAATTATTGATGAACAAAGCAATAGGTCTCTGGCAAAACCTAAATTATTTGAGATTTTCGGCATAGCAGGAGAAGCAACACCATATACCCTCAACACTTGTTCTGGTCGTGTAGAGACCTATGGCAGAAGAGCCACTGGATACCTTATCTCCTCCATTAAAGGGAACGTTCCTATACCCTTGCCAACGTTAATTGAATGCGACCAAATACCAGATGAAAGAGATGAAATTCCTACTCCAGAAGCTGCATACCATCATTCCCACTTGAAACATCTAGCTAGTGAGATTCCCCCTATGGACATGAATGCTGACATCCTACTTCTGCTTGGGAGAGACATTCTGAGGGTCCACAAGGTGCGTCAACAATACAACGGTCCTGATAATGCCCCATATGCACAGAGACTCGATTTAGGCTGGGTAATCGTGGGCGATGTATGTATAAATAAGAGCCATAAACCATCTCAAGTGAACTCCTTCAAAACCTTTGTGCTCAACAATGGTCGCACATCTCATTTTAAGCCATGTGTTCATCATTATGAGGTGAAGGAAAGGCTTCCTAACCTCTTAAAGACACCAGACATCATTCCTACCAGTTATGACAACTTAGGGAAAACTGTGTTTTGTACAACACCAGACGACAACAAACTGGCCTTGTCCATGGATGACAAAGAGTTTATTAAAATAATGGATGATGAATTCTTCAAAGATGCATCTAACAACTGGGTTGCACCTTTACCTTTCCGTGCTGTAAGAGCCAGACTCCCTAACAACCGGGAACTAGCACTCTCCAGATTCATCTCCTTGCAACGTACGTTAAAAAACAAACCAGAAATGAAAAGTAATTTTGTGGCCTTTATGGAAAAGATATTTCGCAATGATCATGCAGAGCCGGCTCCACCCTTACAAGAGCACGAAGAATGCTGGTACCTTCCATCCTTTGGGGTATATCACCCACGGAAACCAAACCAAATAAAAGTGGTATTCGACTCAAGTGCCAAACATAACGGCGTATCTCTGAACGACGTTCTTCTCACCGGTCTGAACCTGACCAATAATCTGGTGGGAGTGCTCATGAGATTCAGAAAGGAGCCAGTAGCCATTACTGCTGACATTGAACAAATGTTCCATTGCTTTATCGTGCGGCAAGATCATAGAAACTGCCTCAGGTTTTTTTGGCACAGAGACAATGACACCAGCAAAGAAATGGTTAAATGCCGCATGAAGGTGCACATGTTTGGTAACAGTCCTTCACCTGCTGTTGCTACATATGGCCTACGTAGGGCTGCCTTAGATGGTGATTCAGAATTTGGGGAACATGCCAGAAACTTTGTTGTGAGAGACTTCTATGTGGACAACGCACTCAAATCCTTCCCTACAGCGGAGGAGGCCATAGATCTGCTCAAAAGGACACAAGAAGGTCCAAGAGAAAGCGGACAGAATAATGGGCGCAAATCCACAACCAGAGATCGAGAACAAATTGGTTTATTCAGGACAACGCGTTTCGGGGTGCATGACCCCTTTATCAAGTCTACAGAAAGAAATGTATTGATCACATACATGGAATTTTCTGAATAATAGATAAGTGTGAATAATAAAATATGCATACACATGTATAAAAATGTATAAAAGAGTAGATGCGTGGATCCATACTTAAAAAATGAATTCAATTAGATGGAGGGAATAATGATGTTAAAAAACATATTTCATTGAAGCACTTACTGATAAAAGAGGCATGGTAAAAAATGTGATAATAAAAGTGCTGTGGTCACAAGAGGATTCGTTAGAGGTACCTTGGACGTTGGCGACGCGGACCATTGGAATGTGCGCCCATGGCTGGCTATCTAATAAAAACGTAATGTTTTGGTGTCACCGCCATGTTGCATGATTCTGGCCGTGTGTAAGGTGCATTTTTGCCCTTGCGGAGGCGTGGGGGGTGTGTTTTTGTCCTTGGGGAGGCGTAGGTAAAGGGGGGGGGGACACTTTATAAAAAAGGGGGGGGGGGAAGAGGGATGTGGTAGCATGTGGGGTGTGACAATGGAGTGTGAAGAGAATGAAGCGAGTGACTAAGAGTGTTAAAAGTAAATGGGTGTGTCTGTATGTAGGTGTGGAATTGGCTGGGGGTAATACAAGAAATCTGGGTGTATAAATGATGACTGAGTCCCAGACGGTGGGGGCCAGGGGGGTATAGGTGTCTGGGGTGGGGAAGAAGAGTATAAGGGGTGATTATGTAGAGGTTACTGACCTGGTGGAGCCGCTCGTACCACAGCACGTGTGGTGTCTGGAGCAGTGGTTTCACAAAAAGGCGCGCATTGTCTGCGTTTTTGAATGGGCCGACGTTGACTAGCTGGACACGTGAGGTGGGCGGGACTGGGGTGATGACACTGGTCGGGGGGCGGAGAGGGGGCCGGGGAGGGCTGGAGGCGCTGGAGGTGGGCGGGTGCAGTACTGGTGACGCGGGCCGGTGGGTGGGTCGGGGCGGGTGCTTGGTGCTGCCGGAGTTTGTGCGCTAATCGCATGGAGTGAGCGGAGGAACTGGAGGTGGGCGGGTGCGGTAACGGTGACGCGGGCCGGTGGGTGGGTCTGGCTGGTTGTTTGGTGTAGCCAGGGGTTGAGCGCTCATCGCATGGAGTGAGCGGAGTGGCAGGAGGGAGGGGGATTGAGGGAAGCGAATGGCGGTGGGCGGGTGCTGGGTCAATGACGCTGTCTCGGGGGCGGAGCCGAGCGCTGCCGGAGACTCGGCTCAGAGGACGGTGGAGCAGCCCGGAGTATGGTCGGGGAGTGTAGAGGGAAAGAGTGAGTGACGGGGGGGGGGGGGGATTATACTGGTGAGGTGTAAAGTGGGGGACATATCAAAGTCCTACTGGAGTAAATGGAATAAATGAACAAATGCAAAAATGAATGAATTCAGTCACTAGTGTCCTGCTGGAGTGGACTAAAAGTTAAAGATTACAGTCAAATAAGTGAAAGTTTATAATGAAATAAATAAGTTAAATAAACAAATAGATAAATGGATTCCATTACTTGTGTCCTGCTGGAGTGGACTAAGAGTTAAAGGTTGTGGTCATGCAAATGAAAGTTTGTGGGAAATTGGTGACAGGTCATGCGGTGTTGGTGGGGGATATATATATGTGTGTATGAAGGTGTATTTTTATTTTTATGTATGTGTCTGCAGGGAAACAGGGTGTGTGTGTGTGTGGTGGTGATGGGAGTGATGGTTAATGAATGGGAAAAATGGTATAATCAATCCGGGGTGATGGTTGAGTGACTGGGGAAAAAAAAGGGGGGGGGTGTATTGGATCGGGGGTGGTGGTGTATTACATCGGGGGAGGGGGCGGGGTTTGTATGGCTGTGGGATGTGGGTGATAGGCTGAAGTGGGATGTGGGGGCGAGAGGATGGGGGAGGGATGGGAAGGGGGAGGGGGGAGAGAAGGAGGGAACAGAAGGAATAGGAAATTGGTAAACGAAAACGAAAGTAGGGGGGGGGAAACGGGTTTTTGAGTCAGAAACATCTGTTTTCTAGGCTCTCGTTGAGACCATAAGGTTCCAGCGTTTGTAGTTTGAAGATCCAGAACATCTCTCTTTTTTGGAGTGTTCTGAATCTATCTGGGCAGGTTTCGTTAATGGATTCAATCGGTGTGATTTGGAGTTTAGCAGGGTCTTTGTCGTGACGTGATAAGAAATGTCTGGAAACACTATGCTTCTGGAATCCGTGCACAATGTTCCACCGATGTTTGTTTAGACGTTCTCTGAGTGTCTGTATGGTTCTACCCACATATTGCAGTCCACATTCGCATTCCCCCAGATATACTATAAATGAGGAGGAGCAGTTCATGAAGGTCTTTATTTGGAACTCTTCTCCTGTCACATTGCTTCTGAATTTTTTTGTTCGGTTGCCGATACTCGTGCAACATTTGCATTGAGCGTGACTGCATTTGTAGCTTCCTATCAAATCTGGGAAAAAGGTTGGGGTGGTTGTTGTGGGTTTTTTCTTTTTCAGTTTGCTGGGTGCGAGTATGTTTTTTAGTGTCCTCGCCCTTCTGAAGATAATCTGGGGTTTGGCTGGAATGGTTTCTTTGAGGAAGGGGTCGTTTTTCAGGATGTTCCAGTGTTTTGAGAGGATGTTCCTCAGGACATCATGATTTGGATTGAACGTGGTGATGAAAGTGGATTGGAATTTGGTTGTTGTCTCAGGTTCGTTGGTTTTGTCCTTCTTCCTCAGGCAATCCTCCTGGCTTTGTATGCTGGCTCGTTTGAACGCGCCATCAATAATCCCTTTGGGGTATTTTTTACTGGTGAATCTTGAGCGTAAGACTTTACTCTGTGAGACGAAGTCCTCCGTCGTGGTACAGTTTCTCCTCAGTCTTTTGAACTGGCTGAAGGGGATGTTGTCTTTCCATTTTTTGTGGTGTGCACTTTTGTAATCAAGGTAGCTGTTGCTATCTACTTTTTTGAAGAAGGTTTTGGACATTATTGTGGTATTGTTGTGGTAGAGAAATAGATCTAAGTATTCGACCGAAGTAATTGAGCTGTTTGATGTGAGACTAAGATTCCATGTATTTGTGTTAAGATGAGAAATGAAGGCGTTCGCCTCTTCTGCGGTTCCTTTCCATATGAGGATCAAGTCGTCAATGTACCTTTTGTAGAAGACTATCTTTTCTTTCCACGGGTGTTCGCTGTAGATGAATTTCTCCTCGAAACGGCCCATATATAAATTCGCAAAACTTGGTGCGAAGCGCGTCCCCATCGCGGTGCCGTTCCGTTGTTTATAGATAGTGCCCTCAAAAGAAAATACATTGTGTTTTAGGATGAAGTTGATTGCGTCCAGGATAAAGTTTTTGTGTGTTTTGGAGAGGAGACTGTCTGTCTCTAAATAAAAGCCTGTTGTTTCGATTCCCGTTTCGTGGGGGATGTTGGAATAGAGGGCTACCACATCCAGGGTGAGCCAGCTATAAGAGGGATCCCAGTTGATCTCTTTGAGTAGTGTGATTAGTTGAGTGGAGTCCTGTAGGAAGGAGGGGAGATTCAGAACATATTTTTGTAAGAAAATATCTACGTAGTGAGACAGATTGCTTGTAAGTGAATTTATCCCAGAGATGATGGGTCTTCCAGGTGGGTTTTTTTCATTTTTGTGGATTTTTGGTAGATAGTAAAACGAGGCTGTATTGGGATGGTCTATTGTAATGTAATCTTTCTCCTTTTTTGTGAGAATGTGGTCATCTTCAGCTTGTTTCAACAATTTATCAAGATTCTTTTTGTCGTCAGATAACGGATTGTGGGGGAGAGCCAGTCTTTTTTTCCAGCTGGAAAATCTACTCACGGAAGAGATCCAACACCACTTGGATTGGATTCTTCTCGAGGTGTACCTCAAGGAATCCCTGGTTCCACGCGGTTTACGCCTGAGGCTTGAAAGCCCCTTCAAAAACGATGCGCAGTTCACACATGATTGGGACAATGTTCTATTAGACTGCTCAAAGGGACTAATAAGACGTCTAAGCGCCAAACGCGACTCCCTATGCAGCTCACTTAAAAAACAAATCCACGCACACACCAGTCTATTAATTCAACACAACAAACATACTGACTACACCAAATATGACAGATTAATTACAGGCAGATTACTCCAACACGAACGCGAAACCATTGCAAAAAAATCTTCCAAATTAGCCAGAGATAGACACGATTTTCTCAACGGTGACATAAAATTCTGGCTCAAAGACAAGCCCAAAATGGACCCGACCACCGAAAATCGACCCACCCCACTTATGGCCACGGATATCCATCCGGTCACTCACCACACTCATGTCAAACCACATGGCCGCCACCCTCACACCTACACCAGATTCCATAGCTATCGTTCCACCAGAGGGTTGGAACCACACTCCCCGGCACCAAAACCCCGCCCCCCACCAACACGCAACCTCCCAAGGATAAATAAACCCATCCCCACCACTACCACCCATCCACCTGCCCCTGACACCAGTTCCCTTCGCACGCTTTTTCCACCAAACCTGGATGCTGCAATAACTCCCGCCCATGTTCCCAATACCGAGTCCCCGACAACCACAAAATCCCCCTATCGCCCACCAGCATCCCCCAAGGATCCCCCTCCACCCTTCTCCCCCTCCAGTCTCCCCCAAGGATGCCCACTGAACCTTCCCCCCACCTCTTTCCCATCAGTACCCTCAACCCCACCCCCCACCGCGAACCACTCCGTCATATTCGAGGACTCATTACTCACCACCCACGACGAGAGTCTATTAGACTCCTCCTCCATGGCCCTCAACCTAACAGAAAACCACTCGGTGTCTTTTTTACCGCTACCCGGGGCACTGACCCCGGAAGCGACATACACCCTAAGACAACCTGCAGGCAATACAACAACAATTACGGATTTTTTCAAACCAGCCCCAAAAAAACAGAAGGGCCAAAAAAGAAAAAATGCCGCAGAGGACGGAGAGGAGGAGCCGCAAACAAAAGAAAAAAGCGAGGGAAGAACCAGGAAAGCGAACACACAGAATCACCAAGATCCAAAGAGGAACAAAATAACACAACGGTAAAAATTTTCAATCTCTCCCATTTCAGCCTTAATGCCACACATACCTCAGTACTACAAAAAGGCCTATCATTCTGCCCAGCAGAGAAATTTAATGAATTCGAACTGTTTGTGGATTTGAACACCTTCATCAGGAATGTCACCCTACAGAGACATTTCGCCATCGAGACAAAACACTGCCAAAACAACAAAAAAACAGCAAACACCACGCCAGATCCAGTTTCATCACCCACCACCCATACAGGTTTAAAACCTAGGTCTACGTTTAACCCCATCCACCGTAGAGGGAACCATATCAACACCTTTTTCTCATTAGTATCTGACGACATGAGAAAAATCAATGTAAACACCAAAATAAAGAAAAACCTAACAAAAGAAGAAAAACAGGCAGTAAAAGAACTCAACAGTAATGACTCTCTAGTCATTCGAAATGCAGACAAAGGCGGAGGAATCATATTACTGAACAAAGAAGATTACATCAAAGAAGCCAACAGAATCCTGGGAGATGCACTATACTACGAACCTCTCCCCCACAATCCGTTATCTGACGACAAAAAGAATCTGGATAAATTGTTGAAACAAGCTGAAGATGACCACATTCTCACAAAAAAGGAGAAAGATTACATTACAATAGACCATCCCAATACAGCCTCGTTTTACTATCTACCAAAAATCCACAAAAATGAAAAAAACCCACCTGGAAGACCCATCATCTCTGGGATAAATTCACTTACAAGCAATCTGTCTCACTACGTAGATATTTTCTTACAAAAATATGTTCTGAATCTCCCCTCCTTCCTACAGGACTCCACTCAACTAATCACACTACTCAAAGAGATCAACTGGGATCCCTCTTATAGCTGGCTCACCCTGGATGTGGTAGCCCTCTATTCCAACATCCCCCACGAAACGGGAATCGAAACAACAGGCTTTTATTTAGAGACAGACAGTCTCCTCTCCAAAACACACAAAAACTTTATCCTGGACGCAATCAACTTCATCCTAAAACACAATGTATTTTCTTTTGAGGGCACTATCTATAAACAACGGAACGGCACCGCGATGGGGACGCGCTTCGCACCAAGTTTTGCGAATTTATATATGGGCCGTTTCGAGGAGAAATTCATCTACAGCGAACACCCGTGGAAAGAAAAGATAGTCTTCTACAAAAGGTACATTGACGACTTGATCCTCATATGGAAAGGAACCGCAGAAGAGGCGAACGCCTTCATTTCTCATCTTAACACAAATACATGGAATCTTAGTCTCACATCAAACAGCTCAATTACTTCGGTCGAATACTTAGATCTATTTCTCTACCACAACAATACCACAATAATGTCCAAAACCTTCTTCAAAAAAGTAGATAGCAACAGCTACCTTGATTACAAAAGTGCACACCACAAAAAATGGAAAGACAACATCCCCTTCAGCCAGTTCAAAAGACTGAGGAGAAACTGTACCACGACGGAGGACTTCGTCTCACAGAGTAAAGTCTTACGCTCAAGATTCACCAGTAAAAAATACCCCAAAGGGATTATTGATGGCGCGTTCAAACGAGCCAGCATACAAAGCCAGGAGGATTGCCTGAGGAAGAAGGACAAAACCAACGAACCTGAGACAACAACCAAATTCCAATCCACTTTCATCACCACGTTCAATCCAAATCATGATGTCCTGAGGAACATCCTCTCAAAACACTGGAACATCCTGAAAAACGACCCCTTCCTCAAAGAAACCATTCCAGCCAAACCCCAGATTATCTTCAGAAGGGCGAGGACACTAAAAAACATACTCGCACCCAGCAAACTGAAAAAGAAAAAACCCACAACAACCACCCCAACCTTTTTCCCAGATTTGATAGGAAGCTACAAATGCAGTCACGCTCAATGCAAATGTTGCACGAGTATCGGCAACCGAACAAAAAAATTCAGAAGCAATGTGACAGGAGAAGAGTTCCAAATAAAGACCTTCATGAACTGCTCCTCCTCATTTATAGTATATCTGGGGGAATGCGAATGTGGACTGCAATATGTGGGTAGAACCATACAGACACTCAGAGAACGTCTAAACAAACATCGGTGGAACATTGTGCACGGATTCCAGAAGCATAGTGTTTCCAGACATTTCTTATCACGTCACGACAAAGACCCTGCTAAACTCCAAATCACACCGATTGAATCCATTAACGAAACCTGCCCAGATAGATTCAGAACACTCCAAAAAAGAGAGATGTTCTGGATCTTCAAACTACAAACGCTGGAACCTTATGGTCTCAACGAGAGCCTAGAAAACAGATGTTTCTGACTCAAAAACCCGTTTCCCCCCCCCTACTTTCGTTTTCGTTTACCAATTTCCTATTCCTTCTGTTCCCTCCTTCTCTCCCCCCTCCCCCTTCCCATCCCTCCCCCATCCTCTCGCCCCCACATCCCACTTCAGCCTATCACCCACATCCCACAGCCATACAAACCCCGCCCCCTCCCCCGATGTAATACACCACCACCCCCGATCCAATACACCCCCCCCCTTTTTTTTCCCCAGTCACTCAACCATCACCCCGGATTGATTATACCATTTTTCCCATTCATTAACCATCACTCCCATCACCACCACACACACACACACCCTGTTTCCCTGCAGACACATACATAAAAATAAAAATACACCTTCATACACACATATATATATCCCCCACCAACACCGCATGACCTGTCACCAATTTCCCACAAACTTTCATTTGCATGACCACAACCTTTAACTCTTAGTCCACTCCAGCAGGACACAAGTAATGGAATCCATTTATCTATTTGTTTATTTAACTTATTTATTTCATTATAAACTTTCACTTATTTGACTGTAATCTTTAACTTTTAGTCCACTCCAGCAGGACACTAGTGACTGAATTCATTCATTTTTGCATTTGTTCATTTATTCCATTTACTCCAGTAGGACTTTGATATGTCCCCCACTTTACACCTCACCAGTATAATCCCCCCCCCCCCGTCACTCACTCTTTCCCTCTACACTCCCCGACCATACTCCGGGCTGCTCCACCGTCCTCTGAGCCGAGTCTCCGGCAGCGCTCGGCTCCGCCCCCGAGACAGCGTCATTGACCCAGCACCCGCCCACCGCCATTCGCTTCCCTCAATCCCCCTCCCTCCTGCCACTCCGCTCACTCCATGCGATGAGCGCTCAACCCCTGGCTACACCAAACAACCAGCCAGACCCACCCACCGGCCCGCGTCACCGTTACCGCACCCGCCCACCTCCAGTTCCTCCGCTCACTCCATGCGATTAGCGCACAAACTCCGGCAGCACCAAGCACCCGCCCCGACCCACCCACCGGCCCGCGTCACCAGTACTGCACCCGCCCACCTCCAGCGCCTCCAGCCCTCCCCGGCCCCCTCTCCGCCCCCCGACCAGTGTCATCACCCCAGTCCCGCCCACCTCACGTGTCCAGCTAGTCAACGTCGGCCCATTCAAAAACGCAGACAATGCGCGCCTTTTTGTGAAACCACTGCTCCAGACACCACACGTGCTGTGGTACGAGCGGCTCCACCAGGTCAGTAACCTCTACATAATCACCCCTTATACTCTTCTTCCCCACCCCAGACACCTATACCCCCCTGGCCCCCACCGTCTGGGACTCAGTCATCATTTATACACCCAGATTTCTTGTATTACCCCCAGCCAATTCCACACCTACATACAGACACACCCATTTACTTTTAACACTCTTAGTCACTCGCTTCATTCTCTTCACACTCCATTGTCACACCCCACATGCTACCACATCCCTCTTCCCCCCCCCCTTTTTATAAAGTGTCCCCCCCCCCCCTTTACCTACGCCTCCCCAAGGACAAAAACACAGCCCCCACGCCTCCGCAAGGGCAAAAATGCACCTTAGACACGGCCAGAATCATGCAACATGGCGGTGACACCAAAACATTACGTTTTTATTAGATAGCCAGCCATGGGCGCACATTCCAATGGTCCGCGTCGCCAACGTCCAAGGTACCTCTAACGAATCCTCTTGTGACCACAGCACTTTTATTATCACATTTTTTACCATGCCTCTTTTATCAGTAAGTGCTTCAATGAAATATGTTTTTTAACATCATTATTCCCTCCATCTAATTGAATTCATTTTTTAAGTATGGATCCACGCATCTACTCTTTTATACATTTTTATACATGTGTATGCATATTTTATTATTCACACTTATCTATTATTCAGAAAATTCCATGTATGTGATCAATACATTTCTTTCTGTAGACTTGATAAAGGGGTCATGCACCCCGAAACGCGTTGTCCTGAATAAACCAATTTGTTCTCGATCTCTGGTTGTGGATTTGCGCCCATTATTCTGTCCGCTTTCTCTTGGACCTTCTTGGTCCACCAAACCTACAGTTCCCACACTCACCCTTTTGGCGGTTCGGCACCGACCAAAGGGTGTTTTTTAGGACAGAGCCGGCGGCACCAACCAACCCTAATATCTACTCAGCTCTCATTGTAGTTGCATCCAATAGGTGCAACTTTTAACAGGTGAGCACATTACCTCTCGTCTGAAAAAAGGAAAATAATCCCTTACATATTCACCCTATGAGCGCCTTCTCTTTCTTTTCGTCTACAACCGCCAAAAGGACACAAGGTATGCTTTCAAAGTCTTGTCTAAGGTTACATAAGATCAGGGCCGGCCTTTGGGGTGTGCGGGCTGTGCGGCCGCACAGGGCGCCATAGCAACAGGGGCGCTGGGCGGCCGACAGCTCGCAATGTAATATGCGGCAGGCGAGTCTGCACTTGTGTTCTCCCTCGGGGCGCCCCCTCCATCTCCTCCTCCCCTGTGTCTGACCTGCCTGCTGCCCCCGCAGCTGCCAATAAGAAGAGACATGGGAGGAGGAGGGGAGGGGCTGAGGCCACTGCGCCACCAATGAAGATAACTGACCTGTAATACAAATACAGGAGGCGGGTGCCGGAATCAAATAGCCGGCACCCGACCTCTGTGACAGGGAGCTGCGATCAGCTGCAGTTGAGTTAACCCTTCAGGTGCGGTACCTGAGGGGTTAACTGCCGCTGATCGCAGCTCCCTGTCACAGAGGTCGGGTGCCGGCTATTTGATTCCGGCACCCGCCTTTTGTATTTGTATAAGAAACGTTGGTGGCACAGTGCGCCCCCCCCCCCCCCTCAACACCCCAGTATAAGAAACATTGGTGGCACAGTGCGGCCCCCTCCCCCCCCAACACCCCAGTATAAGAAACGTTGGTGGCACAGTGGGAAGTGCCAATGAGGGTTAAAAAATAATAAAAAAAATTAACTCACCTCCTCCAGTTGATCGGGTAGCTGCCGGTCTCCTGTTTCTTCAGGACCTGTGGTGACGTCACTGAGCTCATCACATGGCCCATTACCATGGTGATGGATCATGTGATGCATCATGTGATGAGCACAGTGATGTCACCAAAGGTCCTTTGACAGGTTCTGAAGAAAGAACAGGAGACGATCAATTGGAGGAGGTGAGTTAATTTTTTTTTTATTTTTTAACCCTCATTGGCACTGCCCACTGCGCCACCAATGTTTATTATATGGGGGGTGCACTGCACCACCAATGTTTATTATACTGGGGTGTTGGGGGGGCACACTGAACCACCAATGTTTATTATATTGGGGGGCGCTCTGCGCTCATGTTTGTTATATTGGGGGGGCGCACTGCGCTCATGTTTGTTATATTGGGGGGCGCACTGCGCTCATGTTTGCTATATTGGGGGGGCGCACTGCGCCAATGTTTATTATATGGGGGGGGGGCGCACTGCGCCACCAATGTTTATTATACTGGGGTGTTGGGGGGGGCACACTGAACCACCAATGTTTATTATATTGGGGGGCGCACTGCGCTCATGTTTGTTATATTGGGGGGGCGCACTGCGCTCATGTTTGTTATATTGGGGGGGCGCACTGCGCTCATGTTTGTTATATTGGGGGGCGCACTGCGCTCATGTTTGCTATATTGGGGGGGCACACTGCGCCAATGTTTATTATATTGGGGGGGGCGCACTGCGCCACCAATGTTTATTATACTGGGGTGTTGGGAGGGGCGCACTGCGCCACCAATGTTTATTATATTGGGGGGGGGGGGCGCTCTGCGCACAACAACGGGTTAGGGAAATTTCACAGCAGAGTGCGCATGCGCTGGGAGCCTCGCCGGCGGTTAGGGTAGGGAAAAATTATGGGCCAGTGCACAGGCGCGGTGATCAGATAGATGTTCTCAGCTGGACACCGGCCGACACTGCGCATGCGCTGGGAGCCTCACCAGCGGTTAGGGTAGGGAAAAAGCACTGGCCCGTACGTAATTTTTCCCTTCCCTAACCGCTGGTGAGGCTCCCGGTGCATGCGCAGTGTCGGCCGGTGTCCAGCTGAGAACATCCATCCGATCACTGCGCCTGCGCACTGGCCCATAGTTTTTCCCTACCCTAACCGCCGGCGAGGCTCCTGGCGCATGCGCACTCTGCTGTGAAATTTCCCTAACCTGTCGTTGTGCGCCTGCGTGGCGCTGCACACCTCCTCACGTCATGTCCGGTGCGACCGGAAGTGACGAGGGTAGGGAGATCTCACGAAGTAGGAAAGTATAACATTACACCGGCCTTTGGGGTGTGCGGGCTGGTAACTACTTGGTTGGATAGTCAGCCAGCCTATGCCATGCTGCCAGCAACAAGCAGTGTTTTTTTTTTTTTTTGGGGGGGGGGGCGCCACAAGGTTAGCTCGCACAGGGCGCCTGAACACCTAAGGCCGGCCCTGCATAAGATAGCCTCCAACTGTGCTGCCGTAATGAAAGCCTTCCAGCCCAGTGATCATGCCACAGAATTCAGAGATTTGAATCTAGGGATCGACAATCCACCAGTACAGAGAAGTCTGGGCCTGAGGTGGGACTTAGCAAGTGACTCCCTTGGATTTCAAGTTAACTGTGCAGATAAACCATTTACTAAACGGGGAGTTCTCTCAGTGGTGAACAGCCTATATGATCCCCTGGGATTTGTGGCACCTTTGACTGTACAAGGCAAATTCTTGTTAAAGGGAACCTGTCACCTGGGATTTGTGTATAGAGCTGAGGACATGGGTTGCTAGATGGCCGCTAGCACATCCGCAATACCCAGTCCCCATAGCTCTGTGTGCTTTTATTGTGTAAAAAAAACTATTTGATTCATATGCAAATTAACCTGAGATGAGTCCTGTCCCTGACTCATCTCACATACAGGACTCATCTCAGGTTAATTTGCATATGTATCAAATAGTTTTTTTTACACACTAAAAGCACACAGAGCTATGGGGACTGGATATTGCGGATGTGCTAGCGACCATCTAGCAACCCATGTCCTCAGCTCTATACACAAAATCTCTGTGACAGGTTCCCTTTAAGACAGTTCTCAGAGTCTGTATCTGACTGGGATGCTCCACTGCCCTCTGACAAACAACAAAAGTGGGAGTTGTGGAAGGAATGCTTGCATGCATTAGACAGGATTCACATACCAAGGTGCTACACTCCAACATCCCTTACAGCCACTCGGAGGAGAGAAATCCACATCTTCTCAGATGCGTCTACTGAAGCCATCGCAGCTGTTGCTTATTTAAAGGTAATAGACTATTCCAATTAAGCACATGTTGGATTTCTGTTTGGAAAGGCAAAATTAGCTCCAAAACCTGAGCACACCATTCCTAGACTCAAATTTTGTGAGACTGTGCTAGCCGTAGAGATTGCGGACTTTATACAACGTGAGCTGGATATTCAGGTGGATGACATTCAATTTTACACAGACAGTAAGGTTGTCCTGGGTTACATCTACAACCAGTCAAAACGCTTCTACGTTTATGTCAGTAACCGCATTGAAAGGGTTAGAAGATCCTCTAAACCTGAACAGTGGCACTATGTTCCATCTCATCTCAATCCCGCAGATTGCGCCACCAGACCGGCATCTGGTAGAGTCTCTGCAACTTCTTATTGGTTAACAGGTCCAGCGTTTCTGCTGAACCAGAATGAAGAAACTCCTACTCAAGACGTCTTCAGTCTCCAGGACCCTCATGAAGATCCAGAGATTCGGCCTGAAGTTAGTACCTTCGTCACCAAGTCTGAAAGGAGGTCTGGCTTGGGCTGTCATCACTTTGAACGCTTCTCTAGATGGTCAAGACTCATTCACATCATTGCAAGGTTAGTCCACATTGTTCATTGTTTTCATACTGAGAAGCATAACACTGACTGTCGCAGTTGGCACCTGTGCCATAAACCTCTCACGGCAGAAGACATTATTCTAAGTGAATTGCTTGTGATACGTAAAGTACAGCAGAGTGCCTTTAAAATTGAACTGAAATGTATACATGACAAGCAAGATATACCAAAATGCAGCCCCATTGTCAACTTGAAACCAGTAATTGATGATCGTGGCGTGCTGAGAGTTGGTGGTCGCCTAAACAAGGCTAAGCTAGAGATTTCAGAAATTAATCCCCTCATTATTCCTGCCATTCTCACTCCAGCAACTCTTCTCACTCAGAGGTTTGGATCTGGTCCTAATCCATCTGAAGAGTCTTCTTCTAGTAACATATATCAGAAACAGTGGAAGCACGTTCAACATCTGGCCAATTGTTTCTGGAGCAGGTGGAAAAAGGAGTACTTAACGCTTCTGCAAGCACGTAGAAAGTGGCAACAGGTCAAGCCAAACTTACAAATAGGAGATCTTGTACTCATGAAAGACCAGAAAGTGGAAAGAAACTCCTGGCCCATGGGACTCATCTCAAAAGTCTTCACCAGTGAAGATGGCAAAGTTCGCAAGGTGGGAGTGACCATCGCAAATGTTGTGCCTTTTCATAGGTAAATGCATTAATATCCAATTCATTCTAGTCAAGATGAATGTGCATTGCCTTTAAGAGCCATGCTCGCCTATAGTTACAATTTTGTATATCTTGAGAAGGCCAAAGTAAGGTCACACAAAGGTTTCTACTTTTTAGTGTTATTCTTCTCATGAATGTACCAGTCTGAGAAGAGGCCTCCTTGTCTACTTTTAAATTTATGACAAGAGATAAAGATAAGCTCTATGCAGCTGGTGACAATTACGTATACAATTAGGCATTTATTAATGAAGCAAAATATATAATATGTATGTATTCATTTAATGAGCCTTAGTCCAAGACAATCAGTAGAACATATAATATATATTATACTGTTATATGTGATGAAGACAACATGTATCCAGTATATTATATATATTTCTCATTAGGAGAATATTCGTCTCTAAAAGAGTGTCTGTGAAGATGTGTGTTTTGTAACCATGAATCACATCTTTTGGTGTGACAAGAGGAGGTACTGATATCTCTGAGAAAACAAAGCCATTGAAGTTATTTATGATAAATAAATAAACAGTGTGAGAAACATTCAGAGAGACGCCTAGAGGTCTGTCTCTAATTGCTACAAGTGTCAGAATTAATCCCTATAGCTTTGAATTAAAGCTTTTAAGGTCAAAATGTATAGAATACATTTTATTCAGACTTCCATAAGTTAACCCTTTATACTATGATGTAAATAGCTTACACGGCAGTGCCACCTAGGTATGAGTAGGTGACATTACAACTGTAGCAAAAGTGCATTCTGGGTAAGGTTATGATGTCATATTTCGTATCAATAGTCACACCCATCCGACAGTGATTGGAAAGTTCCAAACTAGGAAGGTGTGTCTAACTGATAAGTTTGTGATCATAAACCATACACAGGGGGGAGAAAGAACACACACAAGAAAGAGAGGAAAAAGAAGTTAAGCTCTCTAGAGGTGTCTATCAAGATGAAAGCCATAGTGAGATGCGCTATGATGTACCACCCAGCTTTCCTAGGAGCAGAAGTGAGATTTCTACTAGGACTTGGTAAGAGACACAGAAAATTATATTTTATTTTATTAAGACTAATTTGATAGTGTGGGTAAAATTATACTATCTAGATTGGCGAATAAATACATTAATTAATTGATCATCTCCATTTTGAGATGTAGTCTTAGGATATTGTGAGACTTCATTCTACCTGCAGAAGAATCATGACTCATAATTTAGCAAAGCATTAAATAATTACTTTTTTATATATATATATATATATATATATATATATACAGGGAGTGCAGAATTATTAGGAAAATGAGTATTTTGACCACATCATCCTCTTTATGCATGTTGTCTTACTCCAAGTTGTATAGGCTCGAAAGCCTACTACCAATTAAGCATATTAGGTGATGTGCATCTCTGTAATGAGAAGGGGTGTGGTCTAATGACATCAACACCCTATATCAGGTGTGCATAATTAGTAGGCAACTTCCTTTCCTTTGGCAAAATGGGTCAAAAGAAGGACTTGACAGGCTCAGAAAAGTCAAAAATAGTGAGATATCTTGCAGAGGGATGCAGCACTCTTAAAATTGCAAAGCTTCTGAAGCGTGATCATCGAACAATCAAGCGTTTCATTCAAAATAGTCAACAGGGTCGCAAGAAGCGTGTGGAAAACCAAGGCGCAAAATAACTGCCCATGAACTGAGAAAAGTCAAGCGTGCAGCTGCCAAGATGCCACTTGCCACCAGTTTGGCCATATTTCAGAGCTGCAACATCACTGGAGTGCCCAAAAGCACAAGGTGTGCAATACTCAGAGACATGGCCAAGGTAAGAAAGGCTGAAAGACGACCACCACTGAACAAGACACACAAGCTGAAACGTCAAGACTGGGCCAAGAAATATCTCAAGACTGATTTTTCTAAGGTTTTATGGACTGATGAAATGAGAGTGAGTCTTGATGGGCCAGATGGATGGGCCCGTGGCTGAATTGGTAAAGGGCAGAGAGCTCCAGTCCGACTCAGACGCCAGCAAGGTGGAGGTGGAGTACTGGTTTGGGCTGGTATCATCAAAGATGAGCTTGTGGGGCCTTTTCGGGTTGAGGATGGAGTCAAGCTCAACTCCCAGTCCTACTGCCAGTTTCTGGAAGACACCTTCTTCAAGCAGTGGTACAGGAAGAAGTCTGCATCCTTCAAGAAAAACATGATTTTCATGCAGGACAATGCTCTATCACACGCGTCCAAGTACTCCACAGCGTGGCTGGCAAGAAAGGGTATAAAAGAAGAAAATCTAATGACATGGCCTCCTTGTTCACCTGATCTGAACCCCATTGAGAACCTGTGGTCCATCATCAAATGTGAGATTTACAAGGAGGGAAAACAGTACACCTCTCTGAACAGTGTCTGGGAGGCTGTGGTTGCTGCTGCACGCAATGTTGATGGTGAACAGATCAAAACAATGACAGAATCCATGGATGGCAGGCTTTTGAGTGTCCTTGCAAAGAAAGGTGGCTATATTGGTCACTGATTTGTTTTTGTTTTGTTTTTGAATGTCAGAAATGTATATTTGTGAATGTTGAGATGTTATATTGGTTTCACTGGTAAAAATAAATAATTGAAATGGGTATATATTTGTTTTTTGTTAAGTTGCCTAATAATTATGCACAGTAATAGTCACCTGCACACACAGATATCCCCCTAAAATAGCTAAAACTAAAAACAAACTAAAAACTACTTCCAAAAATATTCAGCTTTGATATTAATGAGTTTTTTGGGTTCATTGAGAACATGGTTGTTGTTCAATAATAAAATTAATCCTCAAAAATACAACCTGCCTAATAATTCTGCACTCCCTGTATATAGAATAAAAGAATTCCACAGCACATCCACGTAGTAAAGAAGTAAAAAAAACTTTATTCACCAAGCATGCGACGTTTCAATCCTCTCAATGGGATTTTCCTCAAGCAGTGACATAGTGGGCAGTGCACTGTGCATATTGAAGCACAATCTCATAATTAAACAATCAATGGTTAAATTACATTCATTAAAAGTAATTGTAACGGAACGCCTGGCACCCCGACCGGGTACCTCCGTCGATAGATGCTCCTAGTGCTTTCCGAGGACTCCAAGCACTCCACTTGACACCGTACGCCCTGCAGACCCCACGAACCGCCGTAGCTTGGTTGGTGTCTCACCGTCCTTCACCCACGCTTGACCTACGACAAGGCTTCAGGCTCCAGTGGGTGAACCTCTCCTACAGCCAGAGAGCAGGAACAGCTCTTACAAGAGCTAGTAGTTATGCCAGGGGAGTATAGCAAATCTTCAGCGTATAGCAATCCCCCAGTTTGATCAGTTATCCAAACACCAGTCTCAACATGATGAAGGATAAAACAGGAACCCTTTATTGAGGGCTACTCGCCCGTATTTATGCAGGTCCATATCTGGTGGACACGCCCCCCGGGGACCAGAATGGAGACTGCGACACACCGAACAGATACAGCAGATCCCCACAATGCATCATGGTTTCCTCCTCTCTGCCCCAGAGACAACCGAGGGATAATCCAATTATCTCTCAGGACAAAGGGGAGATCGCCAATACACATGCGGGGACAACAGGACAGAAATCACCAGTTAAACACACAATGTCACACCCTCCCAGCAACCACAGACATTTAACATATTCCCAGATAGCTCAAGTCTGAGTGCATATCATTAGGCGAATGGCACTCAGACCACACGAATACAATTAAACTAGCCATCTGGGTACCCTCACATAATAAAATACAATTCCAAAGACAGATTTAAGCTGTGCGGCCGGCCTGTGTTCTTTAAAGTTAGTATGGGCCATAATCCTGAGGCAAGAGGCTAGCAACCAGCCCCCTCCAAAACACCGTGGCGAGGTTGGTTTCGTCACACATCTCCCCCTTCCAGGGAAGACTAACCAGATACCTGACCTCACGGTCAGTACCTGAGTTAGTCTGGCAGTCCAACCACAACCCCATACTGGACCTGTTGAATTTTGGGGCCTGGCTCTGTTCCGTATGTCCCCAGCTGTTGAGTGGGCATCTGCGACTCCTTGCTGCCTTGTGGTTCTCCAGCTTGGAGCTGTAGGTACTTGGTGGGCAGAGGCCGACTGCGCTCTGCCCAGATGCCAGCTCTTCCGCTGGGGTCGCTTGTGGGGAGTCCGACTCTGAAGAAGAGGATAGGGGAGGGCAGAGGCCGACTGCGCTCTGCCCAGATGCCAGCTCTTCCACTGGGGTAGCCTGTGGGAAGTCCGGCTGTGGAGAAGAGGATAGGGGAGGGCAGAGGCCGACTGCACTCTGCCCAGAGGCCAGCTCTTCCGCTGGGGTAGCCTGTGGGAAGTCCGGCTCTGGAGTAGAGGATAGGGGAGGGCAGAGGCCGACTGCGCTCTGCCCAGAAGCCAGCTCTTCCGCTGGGGTAGCCTGTGGGAAGTCCGGCTGTGGAGAAGAGGATAGGGGAGGGCAGAGGCCGACTGCGCTCTGCCCAGAGGCCAGCTCTTCCGCTGGGGTAGCCTGTGGGAAGTCCGGCTCTGGAGTAGAGGATAGGGGAGGGCAGAGGCCGACTGCGCTCTGCCCAGATGCCAGCTCTTCCGCTGGGATGGGATCAGGAAATCCTATCCCCAGGACCTTGTTGCAGATTGGCTGTGGAGAGGAGGAATCGCTTACCTCCTCCTCCAGGCATTCCTGCAGGGTTGGTGGGGGATCTGAACCGGCCGTCCAGTATCCTAGTAGGCCTGGTGCAGAGACCGCGGTACCATCTGCACCATCGAAGTTAGGGGTGCTGTCCCCCTGTGGTTGGGGATAGAGACTGGTTGTCTCTTCTCTCTTTACAACACACTGCTGCTGGGGAGTCAGACCGACTGTCTCAACTCTCTGTAACGCTGCCTGGTGCTGGGTAGTGGGTGCGACCATCTCCACTCCTAGTAATGCTGGTTGCTGCAGGGACGGGGGACTGACAATCTCCTCTCCCTGTGATCCTGTCTGCCGCTGGGGAGAGAGACCGGTTGTCATCTCTCCCTGTAAGTTAAGCTGTCGATGGGAAGTCAGACCGACTGTCTGGACTCCAGGTAATGCTGGCTGTAGTTGGGGATCTGGGCCGGCTACCCAGCATCCCTGTAGGGCCGGTGGAGAGACTTCGGTCCCATCTCTACCTGCCGTCGGGACGTCTTCCCAGAACCAGTCAATGAAGTTCCCTACTTTGGGAGTTGGTAGGGAAGCAGGGGGTATCGCCGGCAAGTCTTCCCAGTTGTAGGAGGGCAGATCTGGCTCTACTTGTCGAGTAGGTTGGGGATGAACAGAGCTGAGCAGGTGTTGGTAGGTCTGCTCCAGCTCCCACTCCCTTGTTACCAGGTGGATCATGTCTTTGCTCACCTCCCTTCCGTCAGCATAATCATGCATGCCCATCCGGTAGTTGTAGATGTCCCAAAACCTAGACTCCTCCGTGCTGCCAAGATCAATGTCCTCCTCCAAGGCATCCCATAGTAACCCAGGTCCATCATAATCCTCACCCTCGGGTCTGTCTTGCTCAGCCATCCAGGGGGAATGTTGAATGACATGCCACCTTAGGGCCTGGTAAGCGTCCTCTAGCCAAAGCTCCTTACATACCAGGTTCTGGAGCTCTGTTACCCAGTCATCCAGGGGCTGCTCTCCCAAGAGACCCATCCGCATCGCCACACGCTTTTGTAGCCGCTGCTCATAACTGGGGAGACTCTCACCTCGCCGCCGCTGGGCATCTTCCAGGGCATCATACCAGACTTCCTTTCTGTCTTCATCCCTCCAGTCCGGGTCATCATCCTCCTCGTAGTGGAACGCTGTTCGAAGACTAGCCGATTCCATCCTGCTGTAGCCAGGGGCGATGTACGGATACTAGCGTTGCCCTCAATATACTCCACGAACGGTGTCTCCGAGCTGCTTCTCCTCACACTAGGACGCCATCCCACTGCTTGCCACCAATGTAACGGAACACCTAGCACCCCGACCGGGTACCTCCGTCGATAGATGCTCCTAGTGCTTTCCGAGGACCCCAAGCACTCCACTTGACACCGTACGCCCTGCAGACCCCACGAACCGCCGCAGCTTGGTTGGGGTCTCACCGTCCTCCACCCACGCTGGACCTACGACAAGGCTCCAGGCTCCAGTGGGTGAACCTCTCCTACAGCCAGAGAGCAGGAACAGCTCTTACAAGAGCTAGTAGTTATGCCAGGGGAGTATAGCAAATCTTCACCGTATAGCAATCCCCCAGTTTGATCAGTTATCCAAACACCAGTCTCAACATGATGAAGGATAAAACAGGAACCCCAAAACATGCAATAACCCCATAACAAGTATATCCTCGGAACCGGGGGATCTGGGTGAACCACATATCCGAAATTCACCCAGATCCGTTCTGTAGTCTGGAAGATACAGTTTTATGCCAGTTACACCGAAAATATACAAGTTATACAGAAAATAGTCACTAATAAATGTGTCCCCTGTTTGGTAGTTTCAAACTACTGAATGATGTCTCTGTGCACCAAATACAGGCAAGATAGCACCGTGTAGAAAAGTCCAAACAGTGTCTGTGAGTTAAAATGGCCGCCATCCATTGTTCTCACCATGTGCTTCATCCATTCAGACTAACAGGTTAACCAACAGTTTTGTAACAGTAATATATTAGGGATGAGCGAACTCGAACTGTATAGTTCGGGTTCGTACCGAATTTTGGGGTGTCCGTGACACGGACCCGAACCCGGACATTTTCGTAAAAGTCCGGGTTCGGGTTCGGTGTTCGTCGCTTTCTTGGCGCTTTTGTGACGCTTTCTTGGCGCTTTTTGAAAGGCTGAAAAGCAGCCAATCAACAAGCGTCATGCTACTTGCCCCAAGAGGCCATCACAGCCATGCCTACTATTGGCATGGCTGTGATTGGCCAGAGCACCATGTGACCCAGCCTCTATTTAAGCTGGAGTCACATAGCGCCACCCGTCACTCTGCTCTGATTAGCGTAGGGAGAGGTTGCGGCTGCGACAGTAGGGCAAGATTAGGCAGATTAACTCCTCCAAAGGACTTGATTATTGATCGATCTGCAGCTGTGGGTCATTGAGCTGCTGATACTCAATTGCTCACTGTTTATAGGCTGCCCAGACCGTTTGTCACTTTTTTCTGGGGTGATCGGCGGCCATTTTGTGTCTTGTGGTGCGCCAGCACAAGCTGCGACCAAGTGCATTTAACCCTCAATGGTGTGGTTGTTTTTTGGCTAAAGCCTACATCAGGGTGAAGCTGTCACACCAAGTGCATTTAACCAGCAATAGTCTGTTTATTTTTTGGCCATATACTACATCAGGGGCAAGCTGCGCCTGTCACCAAGTGCATTTAACCCTCAATGGTGTGGTTGTTTTTTGGCTAAAGCCTACATCAGGGTGAAGCTGTCACACCAAGTGCATTTAACCAGCAATAGTCTGTTTATTTTTTGGCCATATACTACATCAGGGGCAAGCTGCGCCTTTCACCAAGTGCATTTAACCCTCAATGGTGTGGTTGTTTTTTGGTTAAAGCCTACATCAGGGTGAAGCTGTCACACCAAGTGCATTTAACCAGCAATAGTCTGTTTATTTTTTGGCCATATACTACATCAGGGGCAAGCTGCGCCTGTCACCAAGTGCATTTAACCCTCAATGGTGTGGTTGTTTTTTGGCTAAAGCCTACATCAGGGTGAAGCTGTCACACCAAGTGCATTTAACCAGCAATAGTCTGTTTATTTTTTGGCCATATACTACATCAGGGGCAAGCTGCGCCCGTCACCAAGTGCATTTAACCCTCAGTAGTGTGGTTGGTCAAGCTGTCACACCAAGTGCATTTAACCAGCAATAGTCTGTTCATTTTTTGGCCATATACTACATCAGGGGCAAGCTGCGCCTGTCACCAAGTGCATTTAACCCTCAGTAGTGTGGTTGTTTTTTGGCTAAAGCCATATCCCAGTCTAATTCTGTCAGTAAATCTATACCTGTCACCCAGCGACTAAATACTAGGCCTCAAATTTATATCCTGCTAAATCTGTCGTTACCGCTGTACTGTTCTGGCTGGGCAAGTTATTTAGTGTCCGTCAAAGCACATTTTTTGTTCTGGGTTGAAATATAATTCCCACTTTAGCAATTTCCTAATTTAGTTGTTTCTGCTGTATCAGAGCTATTTGAAATCTATCCTAAAAAGGGTATATAATATTCAAGGTGCACATAGGGTCATTCAGAATAACTTCACACACACGCTACTGTGCATTTCCAAGTCTAATTCCGTCAGTAAATCTATACCTGTCACCCAGCGCCTAAATACTAGGCCTCAAATTTATATCCCGCTAAATCTGTCGTTACTGCTGTACTGTTCTGGCTGGGCAAGTTATTTAGTGTCCGTCAAAGCACATTTTTTGTTCTGTGTTGAAATACAATTCCCAATCTAGCAATTTCCTAATTTAGTGGTTTCTGCTGTATCAGAGCTATTTGAAATCTATCCCTAAAAGGGTATATAATATTCAAGGTGCACATAGGGTCATTCAAAATAACTTCACACACACGCTACTGTGCATTTCCAAGTCTAATTCCGTCAGTAAATCTATACCTGTCACCCAGCGCCTAAATACTAGGCCTCAAATTTATATCCCGCTAAATCTGTCGTTACTGCTGTACTGTTCTGGCTGGGAAAGTTATTTAGTGTCCGTCAAAGCACATTTTTTGTTCTGGGTTGAAATACAATTCCCAATTTAGCAATTTCCTAATTTAGTGGTTTCTGCTGTATCAGGCCTACTTTAAATACATCCCTAAAAGGGTATATCAGAATCAAGGTGCACATAGGGTCATTCTGAATAACTTCACACACACGCTACTGTGCATTTCCAAGTCTAATTCCGTCAGTAAATCTATACCTGTCACCCAGCGCCTAAATACTAGGCCTCAAATTTATATCCCGCTAAATCTGTCGTTACTGCTGTACTGTTCTGGATGGGCAAGTTATTTAGTGTCCGTCAAAGCACATTTTTTGTTCTGGGTTGAAATACAATTCCCAATTTTGCAATTTCCTAATTTAGTGGTTTTTGCTGTATCAGGCCTACTTTAAATACATCCCTAAAAGGGTATATCAGAATCAAGGTGCTGATAGGGTCATTCTGAATAACTTCACACACACGCTACTGTGCATTTCCAAGTCTAATTCCGTCAGTAAATCTATACCTGTCACCCAGCGCCTAAATACTAGGCCTCAAATTTATATCCCGCTAAATCTGTCGTTATTGCTGTACTGTTCTGGCTGGGCAAGTTATTTAGTGTCCGTCAAAGCACATTTTTTGTTCTGGGTTGAAATACAATTCCCAATTTAGCAATTTCCTAATTTAGTGGTTTCTGCTGTATCAGAGCTATTTGAAATCTATCCCTAAAAGGGTATATAATATTCAAGGTGCACATAGGGTCATTCAGAATAACTTCACACACACGCTACTGTGCATTTCCAAGTCTAATTCTGTCAGTAAATCTATACCTGTCACCCAGCGCCTAAATACTAGGCCTCAAATTTATATCCCGCTAAATCTGTCGTTACTGCTGTACTGTTCTGGCTGGGAAAGTTATTTAGTGTCCGTCAAAGCACATTTTTTGTTCTGGGTTGAAATACAATTCCCAATTTAGCAATTTCCTAATTTAGTGGTTTCTGCTGTATCAGGCCTACTTTAAATACATCCCTAAAAGGGTATATAATATTCAAGGTGCACATAGGGTCATTCAGAATAACTTCACACACACGCTACTGTGCACTTCCAAGTCTAATTCTGTCAGTAAATCTATACCTGTCACCCAGCGCCTAAATACTAGGCCTCAAATTTATATTCAGCTGAATTTGAATACAATACATTGGGCCAAATAATATTTTTGTTGTTGTGGTGAACGATAACAATGAGGAAAACATCTAGTAAGGGACGCGGACATGGTCGTGGTGGTGTTAGTGGACCCTCTGGTGCTGGGAGAGGACGTGGCCGTTCTGCCACATCCACACGTCCTAGTGTACCAACTACCTCAGGTCCCAGTAGCCGCCAGAATTTACAGCGATATATGGTGGGGCCCAATGCCGTTCTAAGGATGGTAAGGCCTGAGCAGGTACAGGCATTAGTCAATTGGGTGGCCGACAGTGGATCCAGCACGTTCACATTATCTCCCACCCAGTCTTCTGCAGAAAGCGCACAGATGGCGCCTGAAAACCAACCCCATCAGTCTGTCATGCATATCAGGGAAACTGTCTGAGCCTCAAGTTATGCAGCAGTCTCTTATGCTGTTTGAAGACTCTGCTGGCAGGGTTTCCCAAGGGCATCCACCTAGCCCTTCCCCAGCGGTGGAAGACATAGACTGCACTGACGCACAACCACTTATGTTTCCTGATGATGAGGACATGGGAATACCACCTCAGCATGTCTCTGATGATGACGAAACACAGGTGCCAACTGCTGCGTCTTTCTGCAGTGTGCAGACTGAACAGGAGGTCAGGGATCAAGACTGGGTGGAAGACGATGCAGGGGACGATGAGGTCCTAGACCCCACATGGAATGAAGGTCGTGCCACTGACTTTCACAGTTCGGAGGAAGAGGCAGTGGTGAGACCGAGCCAACAGCGTAGCAAAAGAGGGAGCAGTGGGCAAAAGCAGAACACCCGCCGCCAAGAGACTCCGTCTGCTACTGACCGCCGCCATCTTGGACCGAGCACCCAAAAGGCAGCTTCAAGGAGTTCCCTGGCATGGCACTTCTTCAAACAATGTGCTGACGACAAGACCCGAGTGGTTTGCACGCTGTGCCATCAGAGCCTGAAGCGAGGCATTAACGTTCTGAACCTTAGCACAACCTGCATGACCAGGCACCTGCATGCAAAGCATGAACTGCTGTGGAGTAAACACCTTAAAAACAAGGAAGTCGCTCAGGCTCCCCCTGCTACCTCTTCTGCTGCTGCCGTCTCGGCCTCTTCTGCTGCTGCCGCCTCGGCCTCTTCTGCTGCTGCCGCCTCGGCCTCTTCCTCCGCCTCTGGAGGAACGTTGGCACCTGCCGCCCAGCAAACAGGGGATGTACCACCAACACCACCACCACCTCCGTCACCAAGCGTCTCAACCATGTCACACGGCAGCGTTCAGCTCTCCATCTCACAAACATTTGAGAGAAAGCGTAAATTCCCACCTAGCCACCCTCGATCCCTGGCCCTGAATGCCAGCATTTCTAAACTACTGGCCTATGAAATGCTGTCATTTAGGCTGGTGGACACAGACAGCTTCAAACAGCTCATGTCGCTTGCTGTCCCACAGTATGTTGTTCCCAGCCACCACTACTTCTCCAAGAGAGCCGTGCCTTCCCTGCACAACCAAGTATCCGATAAAATCAAGTGTGCACTGCGCAACGCCATCTGTAGCAAGGTCCACCTAACCACAGATACGTGGACCAGTAAGCACGGTCAGGGACTCTATATCTCCCCAACTGCACACTGGGTAAATGTAGTGGCAGCTGGGCCCCAGGCGGAGAGCTGTTTGGCGCACGTCCTTCCGCCGCCAAGGATCGCAGGGCAACATTCTTTGCCTCCTGTTGCCACCTCCTCCTTCTCGGCTTCCTCCTCCTCTTCTTCCACCTGCTCATCCAGTCAGCCACACACCTTCACCACCAACTTCAGCACAGCCCGGGGTAAACGTCAGCAGGCCATTCTGAAACTCATATGTTTGGGGGACAGGCCCCACACCGCACAGGAGTTGTGGCGGGGTATAGAACAACAGACCGACGAGTGGTTGCTGCCGGTGAGCCTCAAGCCCGGCCTGGTGGTGTGCGATAATGGGCGAAATCTCGTTGCAGCTCTGGGACTAGCCGGTTTGACGCACATCCCTTGCCTGGTGCATGTGCTGAATTTGGTGGTGCAGAAGTTCATTCACAACTACCCCGACATGTCAGAGCTGCTGCATAAAGTGCAGGCCGTCTGTTCGCGCTTCCGGCGTTCACATCCTGCCGCTGCTCGCCTGTCTGCGCTACAGCGTAACTTCGGCCTTCCCGCTCACCGCCTCATATGCGACGTGCCCACCAGGTGAAACTCCACCTTGCACATGCTGGACAGACTGTGCGAGCAGCAGCAGGCCATAGTGGAGTTTCAGCTGCAGCACGCACAGGTCAGTCGCACTGCGGAACAGCACCACTTCACCACCAATGACTGGGCCTCCATGCGAGACCTGTGTGCCCTGTTACAATACCACTTCTATGTCTCCTTGAGAAAATACTTAGGGCGATGATGGAAAAGTTGGTGGCCCAGGAGGAGGAGGAAGAGGGGTCATTTTTAGCACTTTCAGGCCAGTCTCTTCGAAGTGACTCAGAGGGAGGTTTTTTGCAACAGCAGAAGCCAGGTACAAATGTGGCCAGCCAGGGCCCACTACTGGAGGACGAGGAGGACGAGGATGAGGAGGAGGTGGAAGAGGATGAGGATGAAGCATGGTCACAGCGGGGTGGCACCCAACGCAGCTCGGGCCCATCACTGGTGCGTGGCTGGGGGGAAAGGCAGGACGATGACGATACGCCTCCCACAGAGGACAGCTTGTCCTTACCCCTGGGCAGCCTGGCACACATGAGCGACTACATGCTGCAGTGCCTGCGCAACGACAGCAGAGTTGCCCACATTTTAACGTGTGCGGAGTACTGGGTTGCCACCCTGCTGGATCCACGCTACAAAGACAATGTGCCCACCTTACTTCCTGCACTGGAGCGTGATAGGAAGATGCGCGAGTATAAGCGCACGTTGGTAGACGCGCTACTTAGAGCATTCCCAAATGTCACAGGGGAACAAGTGGAAGCCCAAGGCCAAGGCAGAGGAGGAGCAAGAGGTCGCCAAGGCAGCTGTGTCACGGCCAGCTCCTCTGAGGGCAGGGTTAGCATGGCAGAGATGTGGAAAAGTTTTGTCAACACGCCACAGCTAACTGCACCACCACCTGATACGCAACGTGTTAGCAGGAGGCAACATTTCACTAACATGGTGGAACAGTACGTGTGCACACCCCTCCACGTACTGACTGATGGTTCGGCCCCATTCAACTTCTGGGTCTCTAAATTGTCCACGTGGCCAGAGCTAGCCTTTTATGCCTTGGAGTTGCTGGCCTGCCCGACGGCCAGCGTTTTGTCTGAACGTGTATTCAGCACGGCAGGGGGCGTCATTACAGACAAACGCAGCCGCCTGTCTACAGCCAATGTGGACAAGCTGACGTTCATAAAAATGAACCAGGCATGGATCCCACAGGACCTGTCCGTCCCTTGTCCAGATTAGACATTAACTACCTCCCCTTAACCATATATTATTGTACTCCAGGGCACTTGCGAGGCTACCCAAAGTTGAATGAACCTCTCCTCTGTCTGGGTGCCGGGGCCTAAATATATGCCAATGGACTGTTCCAATGTTGGGTGACGTGAAGCCTGATTCTCTGCTATGACATGCAGACTAATTCTCTGCTGACATGAAGCCAGATCCTCTGTTACGGGACCTCTCTCCTCTGCCTGGGTGCTGGGCCTAAATATCTGACAATGGACTGTTGCAGTGGTGGCTGACGTGAAGCCTGATTTTCTGCTATGACATGCAGACTAATTCTCTGCTGACATGAAGCCAGATCCTCTGTTACGGGACCTCTCTCCTCTGCCTGGGTGCTGGGCCTAAATTTATGAAAATGGACTGTTGCATTGGTGGCTGACGTGAAGCCTGATTCTCTGCTATGATATGAAGACTGATTCTCTGCTGACATGAAGCCAGATTGTCTGTTACGGGACCTCTCTCCTCTGCCTGGGTGCTGGGCCTAACTTTATGAAAATGGACTGTTACAGTGGTGGGTGACGTGAAGCCTGATTCTCTGCTATGACATGAAGACTGATTCTCTGCTGACATGAAGCCAGATTGTCTGTTACGGGACCTCTCTCCTCTGCCTGGGTGCTGGGCCTAAATTTATGAAAATGGACTGTTGCATTGGTGGCTGACGTGAAGCCTGATTCTCTGCTATGATATGAAGACTGATTCTCTGCTGACATGAAGCCAGATTGTCTGTTACGGGACCTCTCTCCTCTGCCTGGGTGCTGGGCCTAAATTTATAAAAATGGACTGTTGCATTGGTGGCTGACGTGAAGCCTGATTCTCTGCTGACATGAAGCCAGATTGTCTGTTACGGGACCTCTCTCCTCTGCCTCGGTGCTGGGCCTAAATTTATGAAAATGGACTGTTACAGTGGTGGGTGACGTGAAGCCTGATTCTCTGCTATGACATGAAGACTGATTCTCTGCTGACATGAAGCCAGATTGTCTGTTACGGGACCTCTCTCCTCTGCCTGGGTGCTGGGCCTAAATATCTGACAATGGACTGTTGCATTGGTGGCTGACGTGAAGCCTGATTCTCTGCTATGATATGAAGACTGATTCTCTGCTGACATGAAGCCAGATTGTCTGTTACGGGACCTCTCTCCTCTGCCTGGGTGCTGGGCCTAAATTTATGACAATGGACTGTTGCAGTGGTGGGTGACGTGAAGCCTGATTCTCTGCTATGACATGAAGACTGATTCTCTGCTGACATGAAGCCAGATCCTCTGTTACGGGACCTCTCTCCTCTGCCTGGGTGCTGGGCCTAAATATCTGACAATGGACTGTTGCAGTGGTGGCTGACGTGAAGCCTGATTTTCTGCTATGACATGCAGACTAATTCTCTGCTGACATGAAGCCAGATCCTCTGTTACGGGACCTCTCTCCTCTGCCTGGGTGCTGGGCCTAAATTTATGAAAATGGACTGTTGCATTGGTGGCTGACGTGAAGCCTGATTCTCTGCTATGATATGAAGACTGATTCTCTGCTGACATGAAGCCAGATTGTCTGTTACGGGACCTCTCTCCTCTGCCTGGGTGCTGGGCCTAAATTTATGAAAATGGACTGTTGCATTGGTGGCTGACGTAAGGCCTGATTCTCTGCTATGATATGAAGACTGATTCTCTGCTGACATGAAGCCAGATTGTCTGTTACGGGACCTCTCTCCTCTGCCTGGGTGCTGGGCCTAAATTTATGAAAATAGACTGTTACAGTAGTAGGTGACGTGAAGCCTGATTCTCTGCTATGACATGAAGACTGATTCTCTGCTGACATGAAGCCAGATTGTCTGTTACGGGACCTCTCTCCTCTGCCTGGGTGCTGGGCCTAAATTTATGAAAATGGACTGTTGCATTGGTGGCTGACGTGAAGCCTGATTCTCTGCTGACATGAAGCCAGATTGTCTGTTACGGGACCTCTCTCCTCTGCCTGGGTGCTGGGCCTAAATTTATGAAAATGGACTGTTACAGTGGTGGGTGACGTGAAGCCTGATTCTCTGCTATGACATGAAGACTGATTCTCTGCTGACATGAAGCCAGATTGTCTGTTACGGGACCTCTCTCCTCTGCCTGGGTGCTGGGCCTAAATATCTGACAATGGACTGTTGCATTGGTGGCTGACGTGAAGCCTGATTCTCTGCTATGACATGAAGACTGATTCTCTGCTGACATGAAGCCAGATTCTCTGTTACGGGACCTCTCTCCTCTGCCTGGGTGCCGGGGCCTAAATATCTGAGAATGGACTGTTCCAGTGGTGGGTGACGTGAAGCCAGATTTTCTGCTATGGGACCTCTCTCCAATTGATTTTGGTTAATTTTTATTTATTTAATTTTTATTTTAATTCATTTCCCTATCCACATTTGTTTGCAGGGGATTTACCTACATGTTGCTGCCTTTTGCAGCCCTCTAGCCCTTTCCTGGTCTGTTTTACAGCCTTTTTAGTGCCGAAAAGTTCGGGTCCCTATTGACTTCAATGGGGTTCGGGTTCGGGACGAAGTTCGGATCGGGTTCGGATCCCGAACCCGAACATTTTCGGGAAGTTCGGCCGAACTTCTCGAACCCGAACATCCAGGTGTCCGCTCAACTCTATAATATATATAAAAAATCATAATACAAACAGAGCTAATAATATGTTGATACAATCAGCTCCTATCTCAGATTCATGTGTAGTGATATAGTGTAAATGATACCCCTAACCAATCTGACATACAATATACAAAGAGAATACTTTAATAACAATCATAATCAATTCAGGTGTCAATCCTATAAACAACTAGAGTGTGCAGGTGTACCTTCAGTAAAATGATGAACAAGATTGCAGAGGTGTGCAGAGGGGTCAATACTCATGGATGCCGGCGTCTCGGGCATGCCATTGCGCAGGTCAAAGGACCTTCCCGGGACTTTCAATCACATGATCGCTCATTTTAGTCATTCATTGCAATGCGCATGTCCAAGGACCTTCAAGCATGTGATCACTCCCCCGGTCATGTGCTTGGGCATGTCACATGATCGGAATGAACAACCTGGAGATCCAAGTGTTTGGTAATGATACAAGCATATGTGTAACACTGTTCGTATGTTAATATCAATGTCAAAGGTGTAAATATACATATGAAACATACATTTAATTCCTAAGCTGCATTGCATATATCGAAAATGTACAATCATCAGAAGATGAAGATCGTGAATACAGGCATAAGAACAACAGAGTATGTTGGCAGTGTAACTTGGCAGAGACTGATCACACTCCACAATGTATTGAATCACCCGGAAGGCAACATGTATGAGTCAATGATCCCTCAGGGAGATGTAAGTGACCATATATAGCTGGAAGTACCATTATTATATAAGGAGAGGCATTATGTGATAAGCGAAAATTTCGCCGCTACTCCAGTTCAATGTTAAGCTCGGTATAGTAATTATTTAGTGGCCCCCTAGTCTAAACGAGGAGTTCAGTACATGTGACTAATGTTGTCATCATAAAGTCACAAACTGAGTTATCCCCCCTGTCTGTTGGGTACTATTCCTAGAAATCCAACATGGCAGACCCGGGATCATCCTCTAGATTACGGGGGCCCACTATCCGTATCCGTAGAAAATGTCACCTCTCTCCCCGAGATCAATCGCTCAAAAAAGCCAATCCATATGTGAATCTGAACTCGTGGATGTATCGATCAGACACCCCTAGTATCACATAGCTCCATCATATGTAATCATATGCATGTATGCAGATCAAAAAACACACAAGTAGAAAAACAGCAGAAAGAATCATCAATCAATTTATAAGAAGATCCTGTTGTATATAAGATCAGATCATGAGTCATGCTATGTACAAAGCATGATCATGTGCCCAGAACACAACTCTATAAGCATTCATAAGCAAAATTTGATCTTAAAAACAGGAAGAATGAAGAAATCTGTATATATAAGTCCCATGATAGTCCAATGAGTAGACCTTCCATCGTTCACCCCTACTGTAAATACGCACAATGTTCACCATAGTCCTGAGGGTAATAATAACAATATATAAGATATAAAATCTCCCTGTTCAATGAACAGGGGGCACAACCACATATTACTCCAAATAAGAGCAGACGAGCAGAATCATAGGTGCAATCACCTAGGACAATAACCAGGGCCTGTAGTCCACATTTAACCCCTGTGGTCTTACTGTATTAAGTTTGGCAATCCATCACATTTTTTGAGAAGGGCGTGTCTATCCCCACCCCTCCGTGGAGTAGGAATGTGGTCAATCAACATGCATTTGAGGTCCCTCTCCTTGTGACCCATATCAGTAAAATGTTTTGGCACTGGGAGATCCATCCGTTTTTTACGGATGGTGTAGCGGTGCTGGTTAATTCTACTTTTAAAGTCCCATGAAGTCTCGCCAATATATAATAATTGACATGGGCACCAAAGGATATATATAACAAATGAGGATTCACATGTCAAAAAATGCTTTATGTAATATTTCTTCTGTGTTTGCGGATGTACAAAAAAAACGCCTTTTTGCATGTATCTACAATTAATGCAGTTTAAACATGGAAAACTTCCCAATTTGGGCCTGCGCAAGAAAGTTTGGCCCAACTCTTTTTGTGGACCTATGTCAGTGTGAATTAGTCTGTCCTTAAGGTTCTTGGTTCTTTTATATGACATGAGGGGAGGAAGATGGAATTCTTCAATCCCCTCATGTCCACTCTTCAAGACCGGCCAATGTTTCAAAATGATTTGCCGAATGTGTGTACTTTCTTCTGTGTACACCGTCACTAGAGGAATTCTCTTATTTTGTTTGTTAATGTTATTGTCCCTCTTAGTAAGGAGGTCAGCGCGTGATTTATCCTGAATAGAAGTGAGATGTTGTTCCAATAAATATACTGGATAATCCCTGTCTATGAAAGACTGTGTCATACCTTTTAGAATCCCTGATAATTCATCATTATTGCTTACTATGCGTTTTGCGCGGTAAAATTGACTCAAAGGAAGGGATTTTATCATGGCTCTAGGGTGTGCACTGTTGTATCTCAATAGTGTATTGCGATCGGTAGGCTTGGTATACAAGCATGTCGATAGCACACGATCATGTAAGGAAACAACCGTGTCCAAAAAATGTATTTGTTCACACGAGTGTTCCAGCGTGAATTTAATATCAGAATCAATGGTGTTAAGAAATTGAAAAAACTCCATAAGTGCATCCTCAGACCCCGTCCAAATCAAAAAAATATCATCTATGTATTGCCACCACTTCAGAACCTGTCGGAAGTGGGGCGATGCATAGATGTATGTCTCTTCGAGGAAGGAGACCGCCATGTTGGCATAAGTCGGGGCCACGTTGGACCCCATGGCGGTCCCCTTCCTCTGGAGGTAAAAATGGTCCCCAAAAAGAAAATAATTACAAGTCAGTACCAAATGTAAAAGTTGTAGGAGAAAGTCCTGACATTCAGCTGAAAAAGTGGACTGAGATAAAGCCGTGGTTACTACCTCAATCCCGAATTCATGTCTGATTGAGGTATACAGACTGGTAATATCAAGCGATGCTAAAATGACATCTGATGTTAAAGTAATCTCTGCTAATTTATTTAAGAAGTCTGAGGTGTCTTGAATGTACGACTGAGCCGACAGTGCATATTGTCTCAACACTCTATCAAGAAAGATAGAGATGTTGGACAAAAGGGATCCTCGGCCAGACACGATGGGCCTACCAGGGGGACTATTGAGACATTTATGGATCTTGGGTAATAGATACAAAAGAGGTGTAACAGGATGTGAGATAGAAAGGAAGGTTCTGAGCTTGTCATCAATGATGCCAGCTGTGCTGGCTTCCTGTAGCAAGCTCTGAATCCTCCGTTCGATGTCCCATTTGGGATCCGTATGTAATTTCTGGTATACCTCACAATCATCCAACTGTCTATTGGCCTCTGCAATATATTGATGAGTGTCCATGACCACAATCGCACCGCCCTTATCAGCGGGCTTGATGGTGAGACTGTGGTCACGGACCAACTCATCAACAGCGCGCCACTCAGTTTGTGTAATATTTGGATGTAAAAACCCTTTCTTTTCATTCGATTTCAACATATTAATGTCTTTCATTACCGCTTCAGCAAATAAATCAATAGCAGGGGATGACACAGGTGGAGTAAAATCACTTTTGTTAAACAGTTTGTAATCACTCAATTTCAATTCAGTGTTGCTACACATATTCCCCATAGAAGGATGTGTTGAATCTAGTAGAGCTGAGCACACCGAGATTTACCAGATGACTTCGGATACAAATCTTCCCACTGAGGACCTGTCTACACCAGGCGTCTTTTCTTATTCCCAGGAGCAGGCGAGCAGAATCCTTGGTGCACACAAAGGAGATGCAGAGTTTTTGTCCACTCCCAATATTACGGACACAAAACGGGACTTTGAACGAACTACCAAAAAACTGGTGAGTTTGGATTTGCATCTCACTGAGTGAGTATTTTAAAACCGGCAGGGTACCTCGAAGAGACATACATCTATGTATTGCCCCACTTCCGACAGGTTCTGAAGTGGTGGCGATACATAGATGATATTTTTTTGATTTGGACGGGGTCTGAGGATGCACTTATGGAGTTTTTTCAATTTCTTAACACCATTGATTCTGATATTAAATTCACGCTGGAACACTCGTGTGAACAAATACATTTTTTGGACACGGTTGTTTCCTTACATGATCGTGTGCTATCGACAAGCTTGTATACCAAGCCTACCAATCGCAATACTCTATTGAGATACAACAGTGCACACCCTAGAGCCATGATCAAATCCCTTCCTTTGAGTCAATTTTACCGCACAAAACGCATAGTAAGCAATAATGATGAATTATCAGGGATTCTAAAAGGTATGACACAGTCTTTCATAGACAGGGATTATCCAGTATTTTTATTGGAACAACATCTCACTTCTATTCAGGATAAATCACGCACTGACCTCCTTACTAAGAGGGACAATAACATTAACAAACAAAATAAGAGAATTCCTCTAGTGACGGTGTACACAGAAGAAAGTACACACATTCGGCCGGTCTTGAAGAGTGGACATGAGGGGATTGAAGAATTCCATCTTCCTCCCCTCATGTCATATAAAAGAACCAAGAACCTTAAGGACAGACTAATTCACACTGACATAGGTCCACAAAAAGAGTTGGGCCAAACTTTCTTGCGCAGGCCCAAATTGGGAAGTTTTCCATGTTTAAACTGCATTAATTGTAGATACATGCAAAAAGGCGTTTTTTTTTGTACATCCGCAGACACAGAAGAAATATTACATAAAGCATTTTTTGACATGTGAATCCTCATTTGTTATATATATCCTTTGGTGCCCATGTCAATTATTCTATATTGGCGAGACTTCATGGGACTTTAAAAGTAGAATTAACCAGCACCGCTACACCATCCGTAAAAAACGGATGGATCTCCCAGTCCCAAAACATTTTACTGATATGGGTCACAAGGAGAGGGACCTCAAATGCATGTTGATTGACCACATTCCTACTCCACGGAGGGGTGGGGATAGACACGCCCTTCTCAAAAAATGTGAGATGCGATGGATTGCCAAACTTAATACAGTAAGACCACAGGGGTTAAATGTGGACTACAGGCCCTGGTTATTGTCCTAGGTGATTGCACCTATGATTCTGCTCGTCTGCTCTTATTTGGAGTAATATGTGGTTGTGCCCCCTGTTCATTGAACAGGGAGATTTTATATCTTATATATTGTTTTTATTACCCTCAGGACTATGGTGAACATTGTGCATATTTACAGTAGGGGTGAACGATGGAAGGTCTACTCATTGGACTATCATGGGACTTATATATACAGATTTCTTCATTCTTCCTGTTTTTAAGATCAAATTTTGCTTATGAATGCTTATAGAGTTGTGTTTTGGGCACAGCATAACACATGATCATGCTTTGTACATAGCATGACTCATGATCTGATCTTATATACAACAGGATCTTCTTATAAATTGATTGATGATTCTTTCTGCTGTTTTTCTACTTGTGTGTTTTTTGATCTGCATACATGCATATGATTACATATGATGGAGCTATGTGATACTAGGGGTGTCTGATCGATACATCCACGAGTTCAGATTCACATATGGATTGGCTTTTTTGAGCGATTGATCTCGGGGAGAGAGGTGACATTTTCTACGGATACGGATAGTGGGCCCCCGTAATCTAGAGGATGATCCCGGGTCTGCCATGTTGGATTTCTAGGAATAGTACCCAACAGACAGGGGGGATAACTCAGTTTGTGACTTTATGATGACAACATTAGTCACATGTACTGAACTCCTCGTTTAGACTAGGGGGCCACTAAATAATTACTATACCGAGCTTAACATTGAACTGGAGTAGCGGCGAAATTTTCGCTTATCACATAATGCCTCTCCTTATATAATAATGGTACTTCCAGCTATATATGGTCACTTACATCTCCCTGAGGGATCATTGACTCATACATGTTGCCTTCCGGGTGATTCAATACATTGTGGAGTGTGATCAGTCTCTGCCAAGTTACACTGCCAACATACTCTGTTGTTCTTATGCCTGTATTCACGATCTTCATCTTCTGATGATTGTACATTTTCGATATATGCAATGCAGCTTAGGAATTAAATGTCTGTTTCATATGTATATTTACACCTTTGACATTGATATTAACATACGAACAGTGTTACACATATGCTTGTATCATTACCGAACACTTGGATCTCCAGGTTGTTCATTCCGATCATGTGACATGCCCAAGCACATGACCGGGGGAGTGATCACATGCTTGAAGGTCCTTGGACATGCGCATTGCAATGAATGACTAAAATGAGCGATCATGTGATTGAAAGTCCCAGGAAGGTCCTTTGACATGCGCAATGGCATGCCCGAGACGCCGGCATCCATGAGTATTGACCCCTCCGCACACCTCTGCAATCTTGTTCATCACTTTACTGAAGGTACACCTGCACACTCTAGTTGTTTATAGGATTGACACCTGAATTGATTATGATTGTTATTAAAGTATTCTCTTTGTATATTGTATGTCAGATTGGTTAGGGGTATCATTTACACTATATCACTACACATGAATCTGAGATAGGAGCTGATTGTATCAACATATTATTAGCACTGTTTGTATTATGATTTTTTATATATATTACTTTTAATGAATGTAATTTAACCATTGATTGTTTAATTATGAGATTGTGCTTAAATATGCACAGTGCACTGCCCACTATGTCACTGCTTGAGGAAAATCCCATTGAGAGGATTGAAACGTCGCATGCTTGGTTAATAAAGTTTTTTTACTTCTTTACTACGTGGATGTGCTGCGGAATTCTTTTATTCTACATTTTTGGAGGTGGATCGCCTACTCAGCCGCTGGCACTCCGATTATACTACACAGACAGTGGTGCTGCCCACATTCCTTTTTTATATATATATATATATATATATATAGATAGATAGAACATTCTTTGCCAAGCTAATTGATGGATTCCCACAGGAAAGACTTATTTCAAGTCCTTCCCATTTAAGATATGATCTAGCAATGATCCTAGATCCCTGTTATTTGTCTTAATAGTCTTACCAAAGTTATATGTGTGAAAATAGTCCAGGATGGGGCGGAAGGATATAGTTATCTATTCTAAGTTATATCCTTGAATGGATTTGCCCATGCCTGAAGTCATGTGATGTGTATTTGGTTAGAGGGGGGTGGAATGTATTTAGCATTCTATATTGATGTCTCTGAACAGAGGTAATATATATAACTTATGTTCCTACTTTGATATCCTAACCTAATAATAGCTTGGTTATAATGTGACAAGTTATTTCCACTCACATGTATTGTTAAGCTTGTAATGCTTTATATTAACGCTATATATATTCATTTGCATGTATCATTGTGTTTATTTACTTATATATGTTTATAATCTTGTAACCAATAAATCTGCATATTTTTATAATACCTGTGTATTATTGTATAATGCAGAACTACATGTTTTATCATTAACGTCATCTCACGTCAAAAAGAACTTATTTATCTGAGGAAATAGTCGGACTCAGATGTGAATTGTATCAATTAGGTTGTCTACAATTCCCCAGGTCATGATTTTAAGAATTTATGACAAATTTTATAAATTTTATTTTTTATGGTTAATTATTTTTATGACCATAATTAACAATTCTTAATTGAATTATTACAACCCGACACAAAACAAGGCCATCCCAAATCCTTTATCAGGCCTGCATCTGAGATTGTTCTCCTCTTACCCGTAGAGGAATTATTCTTTTACTTGAGGAACTTTATTCCTGGGAACCAGAAGATTCAAGGCGTTGGACTGTTCCAGTCACCATTTCCAGTGTGCTTTTGTTTGTTTTTGTCTTTCAGGTTCCAACATTTCATGGACATTTTGTAGTTGCATATATAGTGAAATCCAAGGATTTCAGACGGGGAGTGTGCTGTTCCAGCCTTTATTCTTCTATTTTACTAATTGCTGTGTTCGCATTATCTTATCATTTACTATGTTGTGTAACGCTGCCACCCTGTGGTTATTCTTACCTCTAATATCCCTAATATCCTCTAGCACAGTGTTTCCCAACCAGTGTGCCTCCAGCTGTTGCAAAACTACAACTCCCAGCATGCCCGCACAGCCAAAGGCTGTCCAGGCATGCTGGGAGTTGTAGTTTTGCAACAGCTGGAGGCACACTGATTGGGAAACACTGCTCTAGCATATCCTGATTCCTGCATTTGTTTCCAAGCAAGGCAAATGAATAAATTATCAAAGCTTCACCATTGTATTCTCCTCACTGGATTATCACATGCAACTGGTGCCTATATCTGGAGATATTAGTGAGTTCAGCTATCTACCATTGCTTGTACAGGGGCTATCACTCACAACCAATCAGGGGATTTTCTCTAACGTACATCTGTGGCAGAATAAAAGCACCAATCCTATTTGTGGTGTGTTAGCACCAGCTAGTAGCTGGATTTTAGGATTAAAGGGGTGGTCCCATTAATATAACTTATCCCCTCGTGAGGCAGTGACAGGCCTCATACTTAATAGAGGTGTGGAGGGGGTGGATATTTCAGTCCACCCCCTATTCCACCACAGGTGAGGCCAGCTGGCTGTAATCACTGAGGGATAAACTTTCTAATAACCACGAAGGACCTTATTTGGGTAAAGGTATTTACTTAACACCAATCAATTAGCCACTACGGCTTATTACCTCACTTGACCCAGATTGACAATTTTGCAATAGCTAAAATATAACTTTTATTTATGTGTAAAAAACTGTGAGCACTAAATAAAGTGTTTTAAAATAACAGTTCCCTGAGTACAGACTTGTTTTTGCGATTGATGCCCAGAGTGGGGATGTGCACTTTCTCCACCCTACAGCAGCGATACTGCCAGCCCTACATTAATAGCCAGTGAGCTCACTGACTTACTGAAAGATCTGGACTGATTGCCATCCACTAGCATGCTGATACATGAAGCTGAACTGAACTGTACACAAGCAAACACATCTAAAATCTAAACCTGCCGCCCAACATGTTTTGCCAGTAAGGCTAGTTTCACACTAGCGTTCGTCGGTCCGCTCGTGAGCTCCGTTTGAAGGAGCTCACGAGCGGACCCGAACGCCTCCGTCCAGCCCTGATGCAGTCTGAATGGAGCGGATCCGCTCAGACTGCATCAGTCTGGCAGCGTTCAGCCTCCGCTCCGCTCGCCTCCGCACGGACAGGCGGACAGCTGAACGCTGCTTGCAGCGTTCAGCTGTCCGCCTGGCCGTGCGGAGGCGAGCGGATCCGTTCAGACTTACAATGTAAGTCAATGGGAACGGATCCGCTTGAAGAGGTCACCATATGGCTCAATCTTCAAGCGGATCCGTCCCCCATTGACTTTACATTGAAAGTCTGAACGGATCCGCTCAGGCATCTTGCGCACTTAGAAAATTTTCTAAGTTATTAATGCAGACGGATCCGTACTGAACGGAGCCTCCGTCTGCATTAATATGATCGGATCCGTTCAGAACGGATCCAATCAAGCGCTAGTGTGAAAGTAGCCTAACCTGGCTTCCTCAGGGCTAAAGGGCAGGCTTTGAGCCAAACGCCACTAACGAGGTTTAAAACATCTGACAGATAAGATTGACAGACATCTCAATCAATCAAAGCGCAATTCTTCTATAAAGAAGCTGTAAATATGTAAGACAGATACTAATTTGATCCAATAGGATGTCCAGCTCACCTACATCTTGTTCGCCACTGATCCTATCATAGGTCAGATGGGAGGTAGCTGGATAACATCCTGCGCACGAGTCAGCTGTGCGGAGACTAGATACAGTGAGGTAAGGCAAAACCCCCACTGAGCCTGCGCACAGACTTAGTCATAAAAGCGAAGTCAGGATCGCTAGTGCGCATATCTTGTGCAGCCCATCGATGCGCAGGGACTCCGGAAACAAGAGAAGGAAAATCCGGTAAATGACATTGTGACACATACAGTACAGACCAAAAGTTTGGACACACCTTCTCATTCAAAGAGTTTTCTTTATTTTCATGACTATGAAAATTGTAGATTCACACTGAAGGCATCAAAACTATGAATTAACACATGTGGAATTATATACATAACAAAAAAGTGTGAAACAACTGAAAATATGTCATATTCTAGGTTCTTCAAAGTAGCCACCTTTTGCTTTGATTACTGCTTTGCACACTCTTGGCATTCTCTTGATGAGCTTCAAGAGGTAGTCACCTGAAATGGTTTTCACTTCACAGGTGTGCCCTGTCAGGTTTAATAAGTGAGATTTCTTGCCTTATAAATAGGGTTGGGACCATCAGTTGCGTTGTGGAGAAGTCAGGTGGATACACAGCTGCTGAATAGACTGTTAAAATTTGTATTATGGCAAGAAAAAAGCAGCTAAGTAAAGAAAAACGAGTGGCCATCATTACTTTAAGAAATGAAGGTCAGTCAGTCTGAAAAATTGGGAAAACTTTGAAAGTGTCCCCAAGTGCAGTCACAAAAACCATCAAGCGTACAAATAAAAAACTGGCTTACATAGAGTCCTGCACAGATACTTGATGCGCGTGTATTGACTCATAAGGAAACTATTGACTAGAAATTCCTCTGTAAGGGCTGAAAAATGATGTATATAGCATTACATTTGATTTTATAATAAATAAATATATTACTTTTCCTGTATTCTGTCACGTGGAACATGTGACTGGTGTCATATGTGACAGAATATGACTTTGGTAATTATATAATAAACCCAATGTGAAGGACCTATGTCTCAAAGTGAGTGACCAAAATTAGCTAGTGTAAAAAATTCCTACATCAAATGTACAGGCGATGACTACATAATGTCTCACATGAAATTAACTTGATATTAGTCAATTTTCTTATAGTGACCGTCAACATGGAACTACAGAAATGAAGGAAACGTAAAACCTTCATTAAGGCCATTTGGACTGAGACTATCTAATCTGTAAATCCACTTTGTTTCTTCTTGCAGTAGAAGGTTGTCTAAATTCCCTCTTCTTACCTCAAGTGATTTTTTACAAATGCCCAAAAAGCAAGGCATTTGGGATCTCCTGCATGGCATTGTCTCACATGCCTTGATATAGTCGTGTCCGCTTTGGTATTTCTGCTGCTTATGTGCTGGCATATTCTGTGCTTAAACTCTTGGATGGTCTTCCCAACATAGATATTTTTACAGGGACACTGAGCTGTATAGACAATCCCTGCTGTTTGACAATTTATGAACTCTCTAATTTGGTATTGTTTGTTATCAGAGGCATTGACAAACACTTTTATTTTTCTGAGAAAAGGACAGGAAGTATATATACCACATGGAGATGTGCCCACCACATTCGATTTTAACCAGGTGGTTCTTCTTGGCTCTTGACTGAGACTATGAACCAAGATATCTTTGAGGTTTTTACCTCTTCTATGTGTGATACTTGGTCGTGTGGTTATCACATCTCTCAGATTATCTGCCTGTGGTATGTGCCAGTACTTATTCAAATTTGGTCCACTTTTTGGTAGGCCTGCACAATATATCGCCAAAGCAATCGCAATCGCAATTAATCGCCATATCGCAATCGCCAATTGGCCGACCCAAAAATGCTGCAATTATATTACCATATTTTTCGCTTTATAAGACAAACTTTTTCCCGCCCAAAGTGGGGGAAAAATGGCAGTGCGCCTTATAAAGCGATGGTTGACTTTTTACGTGGTTGACACAGATGTATCGCCGGCCGCTATGCTGCACAGCGCGGCCGGCGATACATCAGTTACAGTGCGGGGAGGGAGCAGGGGCTGGAGGCAAGTCGTTATTTTAATGAACAAATGTTCTTTTATTTATCTGTTCTGTGCAGTGCTATTAATAAAATGGCAAGTTTTGTATTTTGTACTTTTGCAGTAATGCAAATATGTTATTTAATTTTAAAAAATATGTTTTATTTTGAAAAACACTGCATTTCAGTTCTTGAGTTAAGCATAACTACATTTCTGCATTATCAGTAATTTGTGTGTGCTTTTGCCTTGAAAATCCAAGCAAATAGACCTCTAGCACAATTCCCTTAAAATATCACATTGCATATCATTATCGCAATTTTTAGGGCCCTAATCGCAATCGCACAAAATTCCCATATCGTGCAGCCCTAGTTCCTACACACCTAATCGATTTGTCCATAAGTACAATGTTGCCATGCTTATCGGAGGGTTGGTCATAAAACCCTCCGGTAAGGGTGGCAACATTGTACTTATTCTACATACTATAGAGGTGGCCATTCTATATAATAGAGGGGGCCATTTTATATACTATAGAGGGCAGTATATATACTACTATACTACAGAGGGGACATTATATCATGGGAGATGATAGCATTATACATCCTAGCACTATAGGAGGCATTATAATACATGTGGCAGTATACATATGGGCATTACAGGCGGTGCATTATATGTAGTGGCGCTACAGGGAGCATTATAATACAGGGGGCACTGCAGTAGGGCTTATAAAAACTGGGGCAACTACAGGGGGCATTATAACTACTGAGGACACTATAGGGGGCCTTATTACTACTTGGGGCCCTGTGGGGACATTATTAGTATTGGGGGTACTTTGGGGGCATTATTTTGCATAATATGCAGGGCATTACTACTAATGGGGTTGCTATTGGGTGTACTGTAGGGGGTACTAGTACTATTAATATTGGAGTCAGCACAACTACCATGGAGGGACTATCTGTATGGTACTATAATACATTATAGTATTGGGGATAGCAGCAGGATAACACTTTTGGGGCACCAGGAGGAGAAGGATGACAGAAAAGTGAGGACTCTAAGATGTCTATTTGTCAAACTCTACAGAGATGAGACACAGCTGAAATGATTTGTCAAGGTGGTCTGGTCCAAATGGAGATGAAGAGGAAAGAGAATGTCAACATTAGAGGATACATCACTGGATGAAAGAGGTTTGTGGGGCTGTATGTAACTAGTTATAAAAATTGTACTTTATATTTGGGGCAGGTGTGGGGGCCCATTAGTGAGTTTTGCTATGGGGTCCCATGATTTCTATGTACACCCCTGCTCATAAGAGTATACCTCTCACCACCATCCATGTACTCTACTTACATAAAGATGTGCCAGATTTATCACAGTGGCTCATGTTCGATGACACTTTCTCTAACTTTACTACCTACAGGTTGTTAAACCTTGGGACATAATTTGGTATGCAAATTATGCCATCCTAGATCACCCCCCACTTGTCTTTTAATCCATACCCCTTTCCTGCTAAATTAAACACCCTTGCTGAGCAGTTGACTTTCTAAAACTAGTGTCACGGTAGGTGAGGGAAGGGAAGCAAACCAAATACAACTAAAGCAACAAAACACCAGACTAAGCCCCAAAGCTAGGGAACAGGAAAAGGTCACCACCTGACAATCCTTGATCCTTTCTCTGACTGCTGACAACATGAGCAAATCTTTAGGGTGGAAGCACTCATTCACTGGAACCTAAGCCTAGCTGAAACTGAAGCAAACCCTCAGCTAGGGAGCTGTAGATAAGACAACCGGTTCCTAGCGCAAGGTGCAGGAACCAGCGTCTTCCTGAGGCCTAATCAGAACACACCACAAAAGGGAAGGAGTAAAACTTAGCTTAAGACGAACGGGGAGCAGGAGACCCACCAAACACCAGCTAAGAACACCAGAAGCAAATATAAGCCACAAAGACCTGTGAAACACATTATGGATCTTCCAGGCCTGTGTAAGTTCCAGACGAAACGCAACCGGATTAACAATGGCCAAGATTTTGTAAGGACCAATAAATCTTGGGCCCAACTTCCAAGAAGGTACTTTCAACTTAATGTTCTTAGTGGACAACCACACCAAATCACCCACACACAGGTCCGGACCAGTCATACGTCTCTTGTCAGCCATCCGTTTATATCTTTCATCCATTTTTTTCAAATTAGTTTGTCTTCCGCCAGATAGAAGACAATAATAATATACCAGAAGATTCAGTCCCACAAAAAATACCAAACTGAGGGTGAAAAACATATGCCCCCAAAAATGGTGACTTATCAGTGGACTCCTGTCTACTGTTATTCAAGGCAAACTAAGCCAAGGACAAAAACAAATACCACTCTTCCTGATTCTCGGCGACAAAACACCTCAAATAAGTCTTCAGGTTCTGGTAAGTGCACTCAGTTTGTCCATTCGATTGAGGATGGAAAGCCAAAGAGAAAGACAAATGAATACCCAGACCAGTACAAAACGCCTTCCAAAACCTGGAAACAAATTGCATCCCCCTATCAGACAATGTTATCAACAAACACCTGAGCGAGAGTTTTAGCATTGGGCAGACCTGACAATGGTACAAAGTGAGCTATCTTACTAAAGCGGTCCACCACCACCAAAATCACAGTTTTCCCAGAGGAACTCAGTAAATCAGTGATGAGGTCCATGGACAAAGGAAGAAGAGATCCTGAAGGCCGAGTGTGAGCCACCTTAGCGCGTGCACAGGTCTCATAAGCTGCTACATAGCCCTCAACACATTTACACAAACCTGGCCACCAGAATTTCCAGGAAATAATATCCACCGTGGATCTACTCCCAAGTTGTTGAAGTCCAGAAGGAACAAACAACTTCCCTGAAGGACAGGAATCAGGTGCCTCACCTTGAGCAACCGACACTTCCGCCTCCGGTTCGGGATAAAGAGCAGATACAACCACCCCATCAGCCAAAATTGGAGCGGGATCCTCCGAATTCCCCGCCCAGGAAAGCTATGTGACAAAGCATCCGTTTTGATGTTTTTGAACCCAAGGCAACAGGTGGCGACAAAATGTAATCTGGTAAAAAAGGACCATCTGGCATGCCTAGGGTTCAGGCGCTTTGCTGATTACAGGTAAGCCAGATTCTTATGGTCAGTAAGTACGCAATCGGATGAATCGCTTCTTCTAGCCAATGACGCCATTTCTCAAAGGCCAATTTAATGGCCAGCAACTCTCTAATACCAACATCATAATTTCTTTTGGCAGCAGAAAGTTTCTTTGAAAAAAAAGCACACAGGCGCCATTTGCTAGGAGAGGGACCCTGCGACAAAACTACTCCGACTCCGACTTCTGATGCGTCAAGCTCTACAATGAAGGGTTGAGACACCTCAGGTTGCATCAGAATGGGAGCGGAAGCAAAACATTCCTTTATAGCAGAAAAAGCCTGCTTCCGACCACACTGAGAAGTCCACACCCTTTCTAGTCATATCAGTCAAAGTCTTGACAATAGTGGGATAATTCAGGATACATTTTCTGTAGCAATTAGTAAAACCCAAAAACCGCATCAGAGCTTTCTGATTCTCCGGCCGGTCCCATTCCAGTACTGCACGAACCTTTTCAGGATCCATGTGAAAACCGGAGGCAGAAAGTAAGTAACCCAGAAACTGAAGCTCCTGGACAGCAAACACACATTTCTCCAACTTAGCATACAATTTATTCTTCCGAAGGATCGATAATACTTGTCTTAAATAATCCTGATGAGTCTCCATATTGGGTGAGTAAATTAGTATGTCATCAAGGTAAATAACAACAAACCTCCCCACCAAATGATGAAAAATGTAATTGATAAAGTGCTGGAAGACTACTTCTAAGTCAATATTTTCAGAGTCTAGCACCACCATGGCAGGCAGGAGAAATTGGTTACTGCAGGTAGAATACAAATATACCTTTTCTGAATCCCCATTCCCGCTACCAAGGGTAATGGAACTCGTTTTATTGGAAAGAACCCCTATTTTTTCTATTACACTTTAATGAAATATCCTTCTCTACCACAGAAGAAACAGAATCTGCTCTGACCTCTAGAGTTCCCATTACCAGGGCAAGAAGAGACCTGACCTAACTGCATAGGTTCATCCCCAGACACTGGTCCAAGTGTCACTGTGCAGCGAGGGACAGGAGGAATAATTTCCCACATGATAGTGCATCCTGGTTGAGAGGAACCTTGCACCTCTCCCTCAGGCGTCTATCAATCCGTACAGCTAGGGACATGGCAGCCTCCAAAGAATCAGGGTTTTCATGAAATGCAAGGGCGTCTTTTAGTCTCTCAGACAGCCCCTGACAGAACTGACTACGGAGAGCTGGGTCATTCCACTCCGAATCAGTCGCCCATCTTCTAAATTCAGCACAATATGACTCAGCAGAACGTTCTCCCTGACTCAAGCTACGCAGCTTATATTCAGCCAGAGAGACCCGGTTCATCATAAATCAGGCCCAGAGCCCTGAAAAATTCATCCACCGATCGGAGGGACTGAGAACCGATCAGCAGAGAAAAGGCCCAAGACTGAGCATCACCTTTTAGCAGAGAAATGATAATCCCCACTCTTTGATTTTCGTCTCCAGATGAGATCGGACATAGATGAAAATACAATCTGCGAGATTCCCTGAACCGAACAAAGTTATCACTTCCCCCAGAAAACCTATCTGGGAGAGCGACCTTAGGTTCACGGCTGTCCTGGTTCCCACAAGCGGAGCCAGACGCCAGGAATCTCTGACACAGTACAACAGAATTACGGAGGTCAGCTACTTCCCAAAATAATTCCTTCATGTGATCCACCAGTGCATCAACAGCTTCCATTTGCTTGCACAGAGCAAGGGGGGGGGGGGGGGAATGACGGTATGGTATGCTGACAACATGAGCAAATCCTTAGGGTGGAAGTGCTCATGCGCTGGAACCTAAGCCTAGCTGAAACTGGAGCAAGCCCTCAGCTAGGGAGCTGGAGATAAGACAACCAGTTCCTAGTGCAAGGTGCAGGAACCAGCATTTCCCTGAGGCCTAGCCAGAACACACAACAAAAGGGAAGGAGTAGGACTTAGCTTAAGATAAACGGGGAGCAGGAGATCCACCAAACACCAGCTGAGAACTCCAGAAGCAAATATAAACCGCAATGGCTATAGTGAGAGGCGGGTATAAATAGCACCACTAAATAGCTAATGAGCAGAACCTGTGGGGAGGTGGGATCCTGCCCAAAACCATAACAAAGAGAAATAGAACAATCTGTCAGATAGACTCACGTGTAGCAAGTCTGTCAGATTTTCTCAGGCCTCTCACATGGCAGGACTTGACAACTGGATGTGTCAAACTGTGGTAAAAATGCTCGAATTTTTTTTTTCATGCATTTTATTATGTACAATGTCTAAGGTACAATCACATTTGTCCATTAAAAAAAAAAAGACGGAGACTGTGTTTTATCAAACCTCTAAAAAGCCACACACGAAGGTCACATGATATCTCTGGTACCATTTTCTATTTCTTTCACAGCATAAAGAGCTTTGTTTGATCCCTTTTCTTGGCTAGCTTTGGTTTCTGATGATTTTGTCACCTATGCTGGAAGGACAGAGGAGGAGAAAGATACAGGGGATCGAGGATGGATTGGCCATAGACCCTAAATGGAAATTTCCCGGTGGGCCGATGACTTGGGGGGCCACCCAAGCCCTCCCTCACAGCCACCAGCTGGGTACATAATGATTTGAATCTCTCCTATGCACCTGGCCAACGGCCACAAGTGCCCTCCTTAATTCAATTGTATCACCAGGTGGGACAGGTGGCAGTATTATGTGCTGCACTGTGCTATTTGGCTCTGCTTGGGCGGTATAGTGTTCTGCACTATGGTATTGCTGGCTCTGCCTACTATTGTTGTCCCTACCTACATACTGTATGTTGGCCCTGCCTACTTCTGTTGCCCCGCCTTTTGTCAATTTAGACCCACCTACAGGATTTGGTCACTTTTAGTTTTTTTTCCAAGGTCACTTTAAAGGGAACCTGTCACCAAAAAAACAGATACTAAACTGTTAATAGTAGCTTATAGTGCTGCAGAGTAGTTTCCTAATGCACTTTTTGATTGTTTAGCCGCATTTAGCCTCCTGGAGAAATCGATGTTTTATTCAGCTGCTGCCCCCTGCTTCAAGTCAGGTTTGAAGTCAAGGGGGCAGCGGCCTAGGCATCTCGAATGCTGCTCTCCCCGCCTCCCGCCGCCTTTATTGACACGCCGGATCTCAGTGCCGGGACTGCGCTCCCAGCTCGCATGCGCAGTAAAGGGCTGCTGTAGTGCGATCCCGGCTCCTACAATCAGCCGGCTTCAGTTTCTACTGCGCATGCACCCAGCATCTTCTGTAACTGCGCTAGTATGTAAGGCTGGCGGGCGCATGCGCAGTAGAAGCTGAAGCCGGCTGAGTGTACGAGCCGGAGCCGGGATCGCGCTACAGCAGCCCTTTACTGCGCATGCGGGCTGGGAGCGCGGTCCTGGCACTGAGATCCATCGTATCAATAAAGGCGGTGGGAGGCGGGGAGAGCAGCATTCGAGATGCCTAGGCCGCTGCTCCCTTGACTTCAAACCTGACTTGAAGCAGGGGGCAGCGGCTGAATAAAACATTGATTTCTCCAGGAGGCTAAATGCGGCTAAACAATCAAAAGGTGCATTAGGAAACTACTCTGCAGCACTATAAGGTACTATTAACAGTTTAGTATCCGTTTTTTTGGTGACAGGTTCCCTTTAAGTTCTCAGTCCGCCCCTGCAGGGGATGAAGGGTTTTTCCAAAATTTTCATATTGATGGCCTATCCTCAGGTTAGCCATGAATACCTAATTGGTGGGGTCCGACACCCAACAACACTGCTGTTCAGATGTTTTAAGATTTTAGGTTATCCAGTGAGCACTGCAGCCTCTTGGTAGGCCAGTGACATCACGTTCATTGGTCACATGGCCTAGGCACAATGGGTCCCAAGCACAGTTGCTATCATATAGACAGTGCTGTATTTAGTGAGCTGTGAGGAGGCAGCGGAGCTCACCAAACCACCCCAGCCTCTTCAAACAACTGATCAACAGGGATGCTGGGAGTCAGACCCCCACCAATCTGATATTGTTAATGTTAACCTATCTTGAACATAGGTTATCAATATTAAAAAGCCGGAAAACCCCTTTAAGAAACCATTGCACTCACAACTGAAAATACAGTTACAATTTTTTTCCCAGTTTTTCTCAGTAGTGCTGTTGGGATTGGTTGACAGTAGATACTGGTTTGAAATTGTAGCTATCGGGGCCCATGGAAGCACTGCAGATGTCATATTTTTACGGCTTCCACAATGGGTGATCGGCTTCAGTCCAAACAGCTTTCCCTCCCAAAACCACAACTGGATCGAGATCTTTTTCATAGTGGTTGATGAAGGGTTTGAGCTGTCACCCTACGTGTTGCACCTGTTCCCCAGATGAGGTTTGGATGACCGGAATGCATGCTGACTCCCCAGTTCCAGTCAGTTAGTTGAGTGCACCTTCGGCATTCAACAAATGGAAAATATTCATCCTCTATTCAGATGGAAGCGGACAATGTAACGCTGGTGATCCAAGCCTCTGTGATCCTGCACAATTTCACTAGGATCCACGATGCTGCATTGGATGGAAGACCTGGAGTGTCAGGACTCTGGGAATTCTATGTGGATTATTTCTTGACCTCTGAGGGAGTGGGTCACTGGCAGTAGAAGATGTAGATAATTTAGTTCTGTCATTGGACTATTCATTTATTGTCTTCTTCTAGTTTTCTAGTTTGGTACTTAGTTCTGTTTGGATGTATATTACCATATTTCTGGATGTGTCTTGGTACAGAATAGCATATTTGGTATTTTGAAAAAATACTAACAGTACCTCATTTTGATGGGTTTTGTTACTAACTAACTAACTAAATAAATAAGAAAATTATCAAATAAAAAATAAAAGTGAGTCTGTTACTTTTTCATTTTATGCAACCATTTAGGTAATGTCCCATTAGTTGACAAATCCCTGTATAGAAGTGATCTGTCACAGTTTTGTCCACCAATGGAAAATTAAATTTCAAAAACTGTATATAGATATTTGTGCCCTGCTCCGGTTTTTGACATTTGGTTCTCAAACACCTTCTCTAGCAGACCTGTTAACCCAACACAACCCTCCTTGGATGCCTATCTCATCTGAACCGCACCAAATCTATCCAAACACCCCAACCATCCTTCACATGTACATCTACCTCAGCACTTCGACCATTAACCACAAAAAAAAGTTACAATAAATAAATTTTTGCCTTGAATATTTCTAATTCTAAACTAAAGAACCAACATGGTAAGAAAAACAAAATGTCTACAATATATACCACAAAAAATTAAATAAAATGGAAAACATTTCTAAGCAAGCTACTGAAAGGTGGGGCACCTGCAGTACCCTCATTCCATTCTTATATGAGCTTGCTAAAAATGTTTCACGACTCTGACAGCTCACTCCACTTTAACATATGGCTAAAGTCAGTTTTAGCCAAGTCAGATTTATGATCGGCCCTTTAAGACTGTAATAAATGTGGTTTGACGGTAGCACTTCATCCATCAGTAAGCAGCTTTACAAAAGTCGCACATATTTACGAAAAAGTCGCAAGTTTTTATGAAAAAGTTGCATGTTCTATTAAAAAGTCTCATAAGATAAGCATGGTCCTCACTGGAGTGAAATTGCGACTTTTTTGCGACTTTTTAAATAGTCCCAATAGTAAATCTGTCTAGAGATTCATTTACATAAGAAAACACGCCCACTTTCTGAAAACTGGAGAGCATAGTGCAGAGCAGAAAAAATGCGCAAACTTGTGCGCAGTTTTAGCGTTTGGGACTTTTTTGGGGACTTTTTCACTCCATTATTCTGACCTGAGCTAATGATAAATCTGGCCCTCCATGTTTAGTAAAATCATTTATTATGTTCCAGCGGTGCTTGTTCTTCCTTTCCCTCAAGGTCATTGTGGTGCGGCCAATGTACTGCAGTCTGCATGTACATTCCAGTACGTAGATAACGTAGGTTGAGGAACAGTTTAGGAAGTATTTGATATCAAATTGTTCTCCCATGACATTGCTTGTGAATCTGGAGATTCGTGTGGAAATGTTCAAACAACATTTGCATCGACTGTGTCCACATTTGTAACTTCCGAAGAGTTGGGGAAATAGGCTAGTTGGGTGTAGTGTATTATTTTTATAATCCCGTAACCGGCTGGGGGCGATGAGATTCTTAAGAGTTTGGGCACTCCTAAAGGTTATCTGGGGTCTTGATTTGATGTGTCTCTTTAAAAAGGGATCTGCTTGCAAGATTGGCCAATGTTTAGTCAGGATAGTCCGCAATATATTGTGGTTCATATTGTATGTAATGATGAATGTAGATTTGAAATTTTCGGATGCTTTCAGATTGTCTAATTTTGTTTTTTGTGATGTGAGGCACTCGTCCTGAGGGTGATCTTTTGCTTGCTGATAGGCTGCCTCTATAATCTTACCAGGTGTGGTATCCTTTGTTTTGAAATCTGCACTTAATGGTTTGGCTTTGGTTGTTGAAATCTTCATCATTTGTGCAGTTCCTGCGGATCTGCTTAAATTGGCTAAATAAAATATTCTTTTTTTATTTTTTATGGTGAGAAGTTTGATAATCTAGGTAGCTATTACCAGTCTTGGTTTATATACATCTTCCCTTGGAGAAAAGAACCAGATCCAAGAATTTAATAGCCACAGTGGAATAATTCACTGTAAAAGTGAGGTTAAAGGATAACTGTCACACTTAGACCCTAATTTCAATTTTCATATATGTAGTTACTAATAACATGATATTCCAGAATCAGTTACTATTAGACTGACTTACCCCATATTTAATAAGATTCAGCCCTTAGCAACCAGTCTGCATAAAACTGCAATTTCACTATTCAGTTAAGATGGCCGCCACTACCCTCACCCTGAGGCTAATCCCGCCTGCCCTCACTAGCCAGTAACAATAGCCCCCAAAAGTGTCAGTAACTTTTGGCCCTCCCCCCTAAAGGGTTAATCTCCTGCAGCACAAAGGGGTCCTCTTACCACATGTTGCTTTCATTTATACACTGAGCAGACGGCAGATCTCCCTTCCCTGCTCTGCGCTGCTTCGACTCTGCATTGTCCCAGTCTGCTGAGTGAGGAAGCGTCTGCCAAGCACAGGGACAGTGAGAAGTGCACACAGCCCAGGCACTGTTATCATTTGCTGGGGAGGACCTGGCTTTAATCATTTACTTACAGTCCCTGGCTGTCTGTAATCTGACCTTGCAGGCTGCGTGCCTCTGCGTCCTCCGTCCTTCAACACATAGACGGACCCTGCATAGCAACCTGATTTTAAGCACAGGTAAAAGTAGGCAGTACAGGGAACAAAACTGTGGAATTAAGGGGTATTTAAGTACACAGTAAAAAGTTGAAATAGGGCTACCAAGGTGATATTAATCACCACAATCCAATACTGTCAAATATACAGACGTGGACAAAATTGTTGGTACCCTTTGGTCAATGAAAGAAAAAGTCACAATGGTCACAGAAATAACTTTAATCTGACAAAAGTAATAATAAATTAAAATTCTATAAATGTTAACCAATGAAAGTCAGACATTGTTTTTCAACCATGCTTCAACAGAATTATGTAAAAAAATAAACTCATGAAACAGGCATGGACAAAAATGATGGTACCCCTAGAAAACACAGAACATAATGTGACCAAAGGGACATGTTAATTCAAGGTGTGTCCACTAATTAGCATCACAGGTGTCTACAACCTTGTAATCAGCCATTGGGCCTATATATATGGCTCCAGGTAATCACTGTGTTGTTTGGTGATATGGTGTGTACCACACTCGACATGGACCAGAGGAAGCAAAGGAAAGAGCTGTCTCAAGAGATCAGAAAGAAAATTATAGACAAGCATGTTAAAGGTAAAGGCTATAAGACCATCTCCAAGCAACTAGATGTTCCTGTGAGTACAGTTGCACATATTATTCATAAGTTTAAGATCCATGGGACTGTAGCCAACCTCCCTGGACGTGGCCGCAGGAGGAAAATTGATGACAAATCTAAGAGACGGATAATCCGAATGGTAACAAAAGAGCCTAGAAAGACTTCTAAAGAGATTCAAGGTGAACTTCATGCTCAAGGAACATCAGTGTCAGATCGCACCATCCGTCGTTGTTTGAGCCAAAGTGGACTACATGGGAGACGACCAAGGAGGACACCATTGTTGAAAACGAATCATAAAAAAGCAAGACTGGAATATGCCAAACTACATGTTGACAAGCCACAAAGCTTCTGGGAGAATGTCCTGTGGACAGATGAGACAAAAATCGAAGTTTTTGCCAAGGCACATCAGCTGTATGTTCACAGACGAAAAAATGAAGCATATCAAGAAAAGAACACTGTCCCTACTGTGAAACATGGAGGAGGCTCTGTTATGTTCTGGGGCTGCTTTGCTGCGTCTGGCACAGGGTGTCTTGAATCTGTGCAGGGTACAATGAAATCTCAAGACTATCAAGGAATTCTAGAGAGAAATGTACTAGCCAGTGTCAGAAAGCTTGGTCTCAGTCGCAGGTCATGGGTCTTGCAACAGGACAATGACCCAAAACACACCGCTAAAAACACCCAAGAATGGCTAAGAGGAAAAAATTGGACTATTCTAAAGTGGCCTTCTATGAGCCCTGACCTCAATCCTATTGAGCATCTTTGGAAGGAGCTGAAACATGCAGTCTGGAAAAGGCACCCTTCAAACCGGACACAACTGGAGCAGTTTGCTCATGAGGAGTGGGCCAAAATACCTGCTGAGAGGTGCAGATGTCTCATTGACAGTTACAGGAAGCGTTTGATTGCAGTGATTGCCTCAAAAGGTTGCGCAACAAAATATTAAGTTAGGGGTACCATCATTTTTGTCCATGCCTGTTTCATGAGTTTATTTTTTTACATAATTCTGTTGAAGCATGGTTGAAAAACAATGTCTGACTTTCATTGGTTAACATTTATAGAATTTTAATTTATTATTACTTTTGTCAGATTAAAGTTATTTCTGTGACCATTGTGACTTTTTCTTTCATTGACCAAAGGGTACCAACAATTTTGTCCACGTCTGTATATGACAGTTATATTTTAAAGGTGTTATTGTTCAAATGTGCAGTAAAATTGATGGCATCCTCAATGTTCCCGTTCCAGATCAACAGTAGGTGGTCGATGTAACGTTTGTAGAGTATCAGTTTATTGCGCCATGAGTGTTCGTTATAGATATATTGATTTTTGAATAGTCCCATATATAAAATTAGCAAATCTTTGCGCGAAACGTGTGCCCATTGCGGTCCCCTTTGTCTGTTTGCATCTATTATAAACTGGCCTTGTAAATTGGGCAATGTCACGTCCTGTTGGAAGAAATGCTTTATGGCATTTATTCCTGCTTTGTGGGGAATGTTAGAATACAAAGCTGAGACATCTAGTGTTATCCAAGTATAAAATTCTTCCCATTCCACCTCTTTGAGTACTTTCAATTTTTATTTTTATTTTATTTTCATTTTTATTTATTTTTTATTATTCACATTGAAATACGCACTATGAATTATACACTTTTTATATATATTCTAAATTATAGGACCCCTTACATTACCTTGGCTTTTTATCCCATATATATATACAGTACAGACCAAAAGTTTGGACACACCTTCTCATTCAGAGTTTTCTTTATTTTCCAAACTATGAATTAACACATGTGGAATTATATACATAACAAAAACGTGTGAAACAACTGAAAATATGTCATATTCTAGGTTCTTCAAAGTAGCCACCTTTTGCTTTGATTACTGCTTTGCACACTCTTGGCATTCTCTTGATGAGCTTCAAGAGGTAGTCACCTGAAATGGTTTTCACTTCACAGGTGTGCCCTGTCAGGTTTAATAAGTGGGATTTCTTGCCTTATAAATGGGGTTGGGACCATCAGTTGCGTTGTGGAGAAGTCAGGTGGATACACAGCTGATAGTCCTACTGAATAGACTGTTAGAATTTGTATTATGGCAAGAAAAAAGCAGCTAAGTAAAGAAAAACGAGTGGCCATCATTACTTTAAGAAATGAAGGTCAGTCAGTCCGAAAAATTGGGAAAACTTTGAAAGTGTCCCCAAGTGCAGTCACAAAAACCATCAAGCGCTACAAAGAAACTGGCTCACATGCGGACCGCCCCAGGAAAGGAAGACCAAGAGTCACCTCTGCTGCGGAGGATAAGTTCATCTGAGTCACCAGCCTCAGAAATCGCAGGTTAACAGCAGCTCAGATTAGAGACCAGGTCAATGCCACACAGGGTTCTAGCAGCAGACACATCTCTAGAACAACTGTTAAGAGGAGACTGTGTGAATCAGGCCTTCATGGTAGAATATCTGCTAGGAAACCACTGCTAAGGACAGGCAACAAGCAGAAGAGACTTGTTTGGGCTAAAGAACACAAGGAATGGACATTAGACCAGTGGAAATCTGTGCTTTGGTCTGATGAGTCCAAATTTTTAGTATTTGGTTCCAACCACCGTGTCTTTGTGCAATGCAGAAAAGGTGAACGGATGGACTCTACATGCCTGGTTCCCATCGTGAAGCATGGAGGAGGAGGTGTGATGGTGTGGGGGTGCTTTGCTGGTGACACTGTTGGGAATTTATTCAAAATTGAAGGCATACTGAACCAGCATGGCTACCACAGCATCTTGCAGCGGCATGCTATTCCATCCGGTTTGCGTTTAGTTGGACCATCATTTATTTTTCAACAGGACAATGACTCCAAACACACCTCCAGGCTGTGTAAGGGCTATTTGACATGAAGGAGAGTGATGGGGTGCTGCGCCAGATGACCTGGCCTCCACAGTCACCGGACCTGAACCCAATTGAGATGGTTTGGGGTGAGCTGGACCGCAGAGTGAAGGCAAAAGGGCCAACAAGTGCTAAGCATCTCTGGGAACTCCTTCAAGACTGTTGGAAGACCATTTCAGGTGACTACCTCTTGAAGCCCATCAAGAGAGTGCCAAGAGTGTGCAAAGCAGTAATCAAAGCAAAAGGTGGCTACTTTGAAGAACCTAGAATATGACATATTTTCAGTTGTTTCACACTTTTTTGTTATGTATATAATTCCACATGTGTTAATTCATAGTTATGATGCCTTCAGTGTGAATCTCCAATTTTCATAGTCATGAAAATAAAGAAAACTCTTTGAATGAGAAGGTGTGTTCAAAATTTTGGTCTGTACTGTATATATATATATATATATATATATATATATTCTCATTTTTTATATAATTTTCCTATTTATATATATTTTCTTTTATTTAAATTTTTTAGCATTTTTATTTATTTTGTGAATTCTGACAATTTTGTTTTAACTTGAAAAAGGAGCATATCAGCTCCAAAACGCGTTGTCACTTGTGTTTCAATAAAAAAGACTGATCATCTATCTACTGAGGTAGTGTCTTTATGCCAAGAGGTATCGTACCCTGTGTACCTTTATAGTGCACACTCCCCCATTGTATGCTACTATCTGGGCCTAGAATAACACTTATTTACATAAAGTGATATATGGAAATATCATAAGTACCATAGGTGTCAATGGTACTTTCCTGACTTCTATGCCACCTTCTGGACCTATCATAACACATTTCTACATAAAGTGATGTATGAAAAAATGGTAAGTACCATAGGTGAAAATGGTACTTACCATATTGCTACTGATACATTCACACTTGCGCCCTGCTCCCGTTTTGGTTTTGTTCTCAAACACCTTCTCATAGCTACATTGCATCAAATACTATTTACCAGACCTGGTCTACCAGTTCTGGAAATAAACGTGTGAGATTTCAAGAAAAATAAGATGATAAAAGAAAGTTGTATTGTAAATATCAAAACAACATGGCAATAAAGGAATTAAATAAGGGTTGCATGCACACCACCAGGAACACAAGTCCGACATAAAAGGTGCAATTTACGGTGGTGCTAACCCTACCTTGGTAACATGGCAGAAAAGGGCAAATTACTTTTGTATTTTAAAAAATGTAAACGGACAGCTGAGGCTAGTTTCACACTAGCGGCAGGGGAGTCCGTCAGGCTGTTCCGGCAGGCGAACAGCCTGTCGGATCTGTCCTGCCGCTAGTTCACGTGTGCCCCCGGACTGCCGCTCTGTCCCCATTGACTATAATGGGGCAGAGTTTCAGCGGCGGCACGGCAGCGCACGGCGAGAGGCAGCCAGACAAAAAGTACTGCATGTCGTACTCCCCTGCCGCTAATGTGAAAGTACCCTAAGGCCGTTTTTGTGCAGCTCTGCCATGGAAACAGGCAGTTGTAAATTTCCTCCCAGGCCACTTCCCTGTGGACATGGTAAAGGTCCTGATGCAATCCTGCCCTGTCTTGTACCAGAGTAATGAGGCACTCAGCACCCATGTGGCGAGGCTTCTTTACAAAAAGTTCCTGCATTGTCTACAGTGGTGTCTGGTCTCTGGTCTCTCCAAAATGCATCACATCCAGGGGTTGACTGTCCATAGATCCTACAGGGAAATCTCCCAGGGGAGCGCCCAAGCCCTCCTCATGGCGGCCAGTCAGGTACATAGAGATCTAATGCTCTCACTATTAATTAATGTCGGATCATCAGGCACTTATGCACTTGGCCAGAAGCTGCAGGTGCCGTCCAGAATTCAAATGTATTGCCGCCCTCAGGACAATGATACAGTTTCATACTGTGGCCTGGGCAGCAGTATTTTGTGCTGCACTGTGAAATTTCATTTTGCAGGGGCAGCATCTTGTGCTGTAGTGAGTTTTGCAGATCAGGCACACGGATTCATGGAATACATGGATGTCTGCATGGCCCCCATTGAATTGTTTGGGTCAATGTACTATCCAATAGCACACTGAAGAGAAATATGCTCACTAGCATGACTAAGGCCTCTTTCACACGGGCGTTCTGGATTTGCTCCGGATGCGTCGCGTGTGCATTGCGAGAAAACCGCGCGAGTAGGCACGCAATTGAAGTCAGTTTTGACTACGATTGTGTTCTGATGTTCAGTTTTTTCCGTGAGAGTACAATGCATTTTGCACGCATGTGAGAAAAAAGTGAATGTGGTACCCAGACCCGAAACCGGACTTATTCACTGAAGTTCGGGTTTAGGTTAGGTGTTCTATTCATTTCATTATTTTCCCTTATAACATGGTTATAAAGGAAAATAATAGCATTCTTAATACAGAATTCTTAATAAAATGTGGCTTGAGGGGTTAAAAAATAAAAAATAAATGAATGCACCTAATACTCTTGTTCGTGCAGCTGGCATCGTCTTCTTTCTTCTTCTTTCAGGACCTGCAAAATGACCTTTGATGACGTAATTGCGCTCACTATGTGGTGGTGATAGAAGATCCTTCTATCTTCATTTAGCAGGACCTGCACAATCAGGGGCGGACACAGACAGCAGAGGGCCCCTGTGCAAAGAATGTGCCTGGGCCCCCCCAGCCAAATTCTCAACATAACCTATTCCGTCCTAACATTACTTATAGCAATACAAAAAATACAGGTTAAGGCTACTTTCACACATGCGGCCCTACGCTTCGGCCACCTGATCCAGCAGAAAATGCATGGAATTGGCCGGACACAAACTCAGGCATGCATCGGTTTGTGTCCCGCTGATTCTCTGCATTTTTGCCGGAATGTGGCCGATCTCTGCCGGACCCCATTATAGTTAATGCACTGCTGGAGCATTCCGGCAGGCTGTTCTCTGCCAAAATCACTAACTCAGATGTGAAGGTAGCCTAATACAGGTCCACATACCTCTTACATCCAGGGACGTCTTTGTTGATGTAGATGTTCTCTGTCCTCATCTTCTTGTTTCAGACCTCACCGCCATAATGATTTCTTTCAGTCATCTCTTCTTTCTGCAGGGTTTGACAGACAGACATCTTAGTTTCCTAGTTTTCCATCATCCTCCCACCTAATCAACACCCCTCTAATACTGTGCCTGCTGTGCTCCCTATACTAGTTACACACAGATAGTTCCCCTTAAATAATTATTGGCACACAGTGTCCTAAAAAATAACTGCGCACAGGAAACAGTGTCCCTGACACTAATAGTGTAAACATAATGTTCCCCAAAAATACTGTAAGTGTGCTAAGCTTATACTGTGCCAGGGTGCCCACCAAAGTAACAGTGCTCCCCAAAATCCCACCAATAGAAATAATTATCTACCAGACAACACGTAGTAGTAATAGTGCCCCTACAGTACTAATGACCCCACTGTGTCCTAGAATTAATAATGCTCCCATACTGCTCATACTAGTATTTAAGTTCCTCATAGTTCCTCAACTGTAATAAAGCCCACCATAATGTCCCCAGTGGTAATAATTCTCTTTATAACTCTTTGTGTAACAGTGGAAAAATGCCCCCTTATAATGTGCGCCAGTACATAAAAGTGCCCTGTTGTGTGGCAGTATAAAAAAATACCTCCTCTTAGTGCCCCCTGTAGAGTCAATGTCCCCATAGTACCCTCATAATGTGTGCCAATGCCCCCTACTGTTTGCCCAAAAAACCCTCTTAGTGCCCCCAGTTAAGCCAAGGTCCCCATAGTGCCCTATAATTTGTGCCAGTATAAAATACTCCTATATCATGTGCCTCCCCTTGTCCCCATGGTGCCTGACAATGTGCCAGTATAAAATGCCCCCATAATGTGTGCCAGTATATAAAATAGGGTCACCAGTAGATGTCCCCATACTGCTCCCCCCTTCTCCATAGTGCCCATGTGGGCTAGCATATAAGATAGGGCCCCCATAGTGCTACTCCCCCTCCATAGTGCCTCCCATGTCTGCCAATATATAAGATAGAGCCCCAGAAGATGCCCCCATAGTGCTCCTTCCCCTCCATAGTTCCCCCATGTATGGCAGTATATAAAATAGGGCCCCAATAGTACTCCCCCCTCCATAGTGCCCCCATGTGTGTCAGTATTTAAAATAGGGCCCCCCATAGTGCTCCTCGCCCTCCATAGTGCCCCCCCTTGAGTGCCAGTATATAAAATAGGGCCCCAATAGTACTCCCCCCTCCATAGTGCCCCCATGTGTGTCAGTATTTAAAATAGGGCCTCCCATAGTTCTCCTCCCCCTCCATAGTGCCCCCATATGTGCCAGTATATAAAATAGGGCCCCAATCGTACTCCCCCCCCCCCTCCACAGTGCCCCCATGTGTGTTAGTATTTAAAATAGGGCCCCCTTAGTGCTCCTCCTCTTCCATAGTGCCCCCCATGTGTGCCAGTACCTAAGATAGGGCCCCCAGTAGATGCCCCCATGAGTGCCAGATAGGACCCCTAGTAAAGTGTAAATAAAAAAATAAAATAAACTCATATACTTACCTCCTTGCCGCTTTCAGCGATGCGATGCAGGCCTCTTCCGGCCTGTGTCCCACGCTGAATGGCTTAGGAGGCGTGATGACGTCATCGCACCGCCTGCGCCGTCCTCTGATAGGTTGCAGGCCTAGTGCCTGTAGCCTATGAGAGGACTGCCCCCTTGCAGCATCCATCCGTATCGCTGTCCTAAGGACAGAGATACAGATAAATATAGATGAGTGCTTCCACAATGGAAGCGCTCATCTCCCCCTGCTGCCGGTAGGAAGGGGCCCCCTCCTGCTCTGGGCCCCTGTGCAGCCGCACCGGCTGCACATGCGGTATGTCCGCCCCTGTGCGCAATAACGTCATCAAAGGTCCTTTTGCAGGTCCTGAAAGAAGAAGAAAGAAGACATGCCAGCTGCGCGAACATACATTTTTTATTTTTAAACCCCTCAAGCCACATTTTAGTTAGCATTCTGTATCAAGAATGCTATTATTTTCTCTTATAACCATATTTCTATGGGGCCTGCGTTCTGCGAAAAATGCAGAATATAGAACATGCTGCGCTTTTCACGCAATACACAAGTGATGCGTGAAAATCACCGCTCATCTTTACAGCCCCATTGAAGTGAATGGATCCTGATTCAGTGTGGGTGTAACGCGTGCACCTCAAGTGATATGACTTTGACCATAAGTGGGAAAGTTCAGGCATCAGTTTGTTCTGGCTGGTGAGGACCCAGTATGAGAATCTCTGGTCTACAAAACAGTATTGTTAGTGAAAAAACAACTGTGTATTTATAGGTAAACGGTACCAGAACTCCTAAGCTGCGCCTTGTTGGAAAGTACGCTGCAGGCTAGTTTTTTGGCATAACTCGCTCCACAATGGAGCATGCTACATGCTAGACATACATCATGGCTGTGGTATATGTACCATAGTCGATAATCTTCAGATGTTTAGCCATGCTAATTTAATGCATCTATTCTTCTGTGAAACATGTGAAAGTGAAAAATTACAAGCACAAGCAAGCTTTTTTTTTTATCCTAACACACATCAATCTGTTTCCTGGATCATTTAGTTTCATGTGCACAACTTTTCCTACTTACTTCTTTTTTATGCCATGCCACATTGTGTTTCTTGCTCTGGCACAGAACTGTTGCAATTGTTTTATGAAATGTTTAATTGAATTTTTGGTAATTTAAAATAACTCGCTTATAATTAACTGGAGAAAACAGAACACAGTAGAATATACATAAGCAAGTGAAATGGAATCGCAAAGACGCTAGGCGTCTGAGCTGGAAATACACTGATGTCCTTTGTTTGGGAAGAGAATAGGGAACTATAACTGGAGCACTGATGCCACCATGTGGTAATTTTCTGGCACTGCACACAATAGGGGAATTGTGGAAGATAAACTGACCCATACACTAAAGGTGGCAATAGACATAAGGCTTCATGTACTAGACTGTGGGGGTCATTTATGATACTGAAATACGCCTATGTTAGGTCTATTTCAGACGCAGATGGCGTGCAGCAGTTAGTTGCGGCGCTATCTGTGACGTCTCGCTACTCAAACCAGATCTAAAATTTTGGGGGTGGCGAAGGGTACGGGCTGGCAGGCCCATATCATTTACCATTGTCTACTCCTGGATTAGTCATAGAAAATGGTCTAAATGTAAGACAGCTAGGAAGCGGTCTTACATTGAGAACTGGCGCTGGATGCTGGATTTAGGCTACTTTCACACTAGCGCTTGATCGGATCCGTTCTGAACGGATCCGATCATATAAATGCAGACGGAGGCTCCGTTCAGTACGGATCCGTCTGCATTAATAACTTAGAAAATTTTCTAAGTGCGCAAGATGCCTGAGCGGATCCGTTCAGACTTTCAATGTAAAGTCAATGGGGGACGGATCCGCTTGAAGATTGAGCCATAGGGTGACATCTTCAAGCGGATCCGTTCCCATTGACTTACATTGTAAGTCTGAACGGATCCGCTCGCCTCCGCACGGCCAGGCGGACAGCTGAACGCTGCAAGCAGCGTTCAGCTGTCCGCCTGTCCGTGCGGAGGCGAGCGGAGCGGAGGCTGAACGCCGCCAGACTGATGCAATCTGAGCGGATCCGCTCCATTCAGACTGCATCAGGGCTGGACGGAGGCGTTCGGGTCCGCTCGTGAGCTCCTTCAAACGGAGCTCACGAGCGGACCGACGAACGCTAGTGTTAAACTAGCCTTAGAACGCCCCTGTGTCCATATTGCTTCTGTGTGCAATCCGCATTTTTCGCACTCCATGTACTAGAAATTTGTTTTCTTGTCTGCAATATGGAGAAGAATAGGACAATCTCAAAATGGACGGTTTCAACCAAAGTCAACATTCATTGGGTGAAATATTACAACAAAGAACTGTTTTAGCAGACTGATGATAGGCCATTATTGTTTTTAAAAAAGTAGGCCTAGTTTAATATTTTTGTCTGATTAAAGATCTATTTATTTTTATTAAAGAACGAAATAATGTACCTTTCTTTGAAAGAATGTACCCAGAAAGATATTTTGTCCATTGCCTGGTTGCATTGAACATTGAATTGTAATGGTAAATATGGACTAAAATGTGTATGGCCATGTCTGTGAAAGTAAGTTAACCAGATGTTTGTTTTACCGCTGTGCAACCATCAACCAACTTATATCTAATGTGTATGTTTACCTTAACAGGGGGAATTATTAGGAAGGGAATTTTTGAAGTCAGCTAAAGGAAATACATGTACTGGAAGGGTGTGGACTGGCAGGTCCCACTACCAAACCTACCAACCAGTTTAAATAAAATCCAGCCCAGAACAGAATCTAGACAACCCTGTCTCAGCAAACTACTTTGCTTAAACCACTGCAGCTTTCTTGATTTCAGTTATCTCACACAGCTGAAGTATCTGGGTAGGATATACACGCCCTCCAGCACTATACTGTACACATTACCACTTGCCATAATATGCTTCAAAATTTTACCAAAATGGCACATATCGTGATTAATTTGGGGCATCTTTGAAAATTTCTCTACTTTTACACCATTTCTTCACCTGTAAAAACTGCAACTGCATTGAAAAACCACATTAGTTTTTCCTATGCGGTTTTAAGTGACCCTCAACTGCAATGTGTGAACATACCCTAGGATCAATATGAGCATAGGGTTGGCTGGAGTTGTGTAAAGCACACCACCACCCATACTTCTTTATAAATGGCCAATAATTTTGTAATAACTAATTTAATGTAGTAAAATGGTAACACTGGGCTTTTTCTTACTATCATGTAAGTAATCAGGCTACTTAGATACTTAGAACTTAACCCCTTGATGACATCTGCCACACATGTGTAAGTCACATTAATGTGTGGGAAAACAACAGTGTTCTGTCAGCAAATTGACATTCAACCAAAAAAATATATATATAATAACTAAAAAGTCCAGAGTCTGAGACAAAAAAAAAAGAAATGTCGCAAATATGCTTCAAAAGTTACAAATATGTTTCAAAAGTCTTAAGTGCGGTCTGGCAGGGGTTGGCTGAATTGGCGCATTTTAGTTTTAAAAAGTCGCATTTTAAAAGTGGAGTGCGCCTTTTGATATATGAGGTGAAATAAATCACTACTTTTGATTTGTAATGTTATTATTTTTTGGAATACAATTTCTGGAATTCCTGATATTTTCTAAATTCTTGTGAGTTAATATGCAATGCACTATGCACTTAACCACTTCAACCCCGCTAGCTAAAACCCCCTTCATGACCAGGCCACTTTTTACACTTCTGCACTACACTACTTTCACCGTTTATCGCTCAGTCATACAACTTACCACCCAAATGAATTTTACCTCCTTTTCTTCTCACTAATAGAGCTTTCATTTGGTGGTATTTTATTGCTGCTGACATTTTTACTTTTTTTGTTATTAATCGAAATTTAACGATTTATTTGCCAAAAAATGACATTTTTCACTTTCAGCTGTAAAATTTTGCAAACAAAACGACATCCATATATAAATTTTTCGCTAAATTTATTGTTCTGCATGTCTTTGATAAAAAATAAATGTTTGGGCAAAAAAAAAAAAATGGTTTGGGTAAAAACCCCCCCAAAAAAAACCCCCAAAAAAAACCCCATGCTGGGTGAGAGAAATATCTTGGCAAAAGACAACTTTTCCAATTTTTTTATACGAAGTTGGCATTTGACCAAGATATTTTTCTCACCCAGCATGGGTATATGTAAAATGACACCCCAAAACACATTCCCCAACTCCTCCTGAGTACGGCGATACCAGATGTGTGACACTTTTTTGCAGCCAAGGTGGGCAAAGGGGCACATATTCCAGAGTGCACCTTTCGGATTTCGCAGGCCATTTTTTACACATTTTGATTGCAAAGTTCTTCTCACACATTTGGGCCCCTAAATTGCCAGGGCAGTATAACTACGCCACAAGTGACCCCATTTTGGAAAGAAGACACCCCAAGGTATTCCACGAGGGGCATGGCGAGTTCCTAGAATTTTTTATTTTTTGTCGCAAGTTAGTGGAATATGAGACTTTGTAAGGAAAAATGAAAAAAAAAGAAAAATCATCATTTTCCGCTAACTTGTGACAAAAAAATAAAAAATTCTAGGAACTCGCCGTGCCCCTCAAGGAATACCTTGGGGAGTCTTCTTTCCAAAATGGGGTCACTTGCGGGGTAGTTATACTGCCCTGGCAATTTAGGGGCCCAAATGTGTGAGAAGTACCTTGCAATCAAAATGTGTAAAAAATGGCCTGCGAAATCCGAAAGGTGCACTTTGGAATGTGTGCCCCTTTGCCCACCTTGGCTGCAAAAAAGTGTCACACATCTGGTATCGCCGTACTCAGGAGAAGTTGGGGAATGAGTTTTGGGGTGTCATTTTGCATATAACCATGCTGGGTGAGAGAAATATCTTGGCAAAAGACAACTTTTCCCATTTTTTTTATACAAAGTTGGCATTTGACCAAGATATTTTTCTCACCCAGCATGGGTATATGTAAAATGACACCCCAAAACACATTCCCCAACTTCTCCTGAGTACGGCGATACCAGATGTGTGACACTTTTTTGCAGCCTAGATGCGCAAAGGTGCCCAAATTCCTTTTAGGAGGGCATTTTTAGACATTTGGATCCCAGACTTCTAAAAAGCCAGGGCAGTATAAATACCCCACATGTGACCCCACTTTGGAAAGAAGACACCCCAAGGTATTCAATGAGGGGCCTGGCGAGTTCATAGAATTTTTTATTTTTTTGGCATAAGTTAGTGGAAATTGTTTTTTTTTTTTGTTTTTTTCTCACAAAGTCTCACTTTCCGCTAACTTAGGACAAAAATTTCAATCTTTCATGGACTCAATATGCCCCTCACGGAATACCTTGGGGTGTCTTCTTTCCGAAATGGGGTCACATGTGGGGTATTTATACTGCCCTGGCTTTTTAGGGGCCCTAAAGCGTGAGAAGAAGTCTGGAATATAAATGTCTAAAAATGTTTACGCATTTGGATTCCGTGAGGGGTATGGTAAGTTCATGTGAGATTTTATTTTTTGACACAAGTTAGTGGAATATGAGACTTAGTAAGAAAAAACAAACAAAAAAATATATATATTTCCGCTAACTTGGGCCAAAAAAATGTCTGAATGGAGCCTTACAGGGGGGGTGATCAATGACAGGGGGGTGATCAATGACAGGGGGGTGATCACCCATATAGACTCCCTGATCACCCCCCTGTCATTGATCACCCCCCTGGTAAGGCTCCATTCAGACGTCCGTATGATTTTTACTGATCCATGGATACATGGATCGGATCCGCAAAACACATGCGGACGTCTGAATAGAGCCTTACAGGGGGGTGATCAATGACAGGGGGGTGATCAATGACAGGGGGGTGATCACCCATATAGACTCCCTGATCACACCCCTGTCATTGATCACCCCCCTGGTAAGGCTCCATTCAGACGTCCGTATGATTTTTACGGATACATGGATACATGGATCGGATCCGCAAAACACATGCGGACGTCTGAATGGAGCCTTACAGGGGGGTGATCAATGACAGGGGGGTGATCAATGACAGGGGGGTGATCACCCATATAGACTCCCTGATCACCCCCCTGTCATTGATCACCCCCCTGGTAAGGCTCCATTCAGACGTCCGTATGATTTTTACGGATACATGGATACCTGGATCGGATCCGCAAAACACATGCGGACGTCTGAATGGAGCCTTACAGGGGGGTGATCAATGACAGGGGGGTGATCAGGGAGTGTATATGGGTGATCACCCCCCTGTCATTGATCACCCCCCTGTAAGGCTCCATTCAGACGTCCGTATGATTTTTACGGATCCATGGATACATGGATCGGATCCGCAAAACACATGCGGACGTCTGAATGGAGCCTTACAGGGGGGTGATCAATGACAGGGGGTGATCAGGGAGTGTATATGGGTGATCACCCCCCTGTCATTGATCACCCCCCTGTAAGGCTCCATTCAGACGTCCGTATGATTTTTACGGATACATGGATACATGGATCGGATCCGCAAAACACATGCGGACGTCTGAATGGAGCCTTACAGGGGGGTGATCAATGACAGGGGGGTGATCAGGGAGTGTAAGGCTCCATTCAGTCGTCCGCATGTGTTTTTGTGGATCCGATCCATGTATCCATGGATCCGTAAAAATCATACGGACGTCTGAATGGAGCCTTACAGGGGGGTGATCAATGACAGGGGGTGATCAGGGAGTGTATATGGGTGATCACGCCCCTGTCATTGATCACCCCCCTGTAAGGCTCCATTCAGACGTCCGAATGATTTTTACGGATCCATGGATACATGGATCGGATCCGCAAAACACATGCGGACGTCTGAATGGAGCCTTACAGGGGGGTGAGCAATGACAGGGGGGTGATCAATGACAGGGGGTGATCAGGGAGTGTATATGGGTGATCACCCGCCTGTCATTGATCACCCCCCTGTAAGGCTCCATTCAGACGTCCGCATGTGTTTTGCGGATCCAATCCATGTATCCATGTATCCGTAAAAATCATACGGACGTCTGAATGGAGCCTTACAGGGGGGTGATCAATGACAGGGGGGTGATCAATGACAGGGGGTGATGAGGGAATCTATATGGGTGATCACCCGCCTGTCATTGATCACCCCCCTGTAAGGCTCCATTCAGACGTCCGTATGTGTTTTGCGGATCCGATCCATGTATCCGTGGATCCGTAAAAATCATACGGACGTCTGAACAGAGCCTGACAGGGGGGTGATCAATGACAGGGGGGTGATCAGGGAGTTTATATGGGGTGATCATGGGTGATCAGGGGTTCATAAGGGGTTAATAAGTGACGGGGGGGTGTAGTGTAGTGTGGTGTTTGGTGCGACTTTACTGAGCTACCTGTTTCCTCTGGTGGTCGAGCCAAACAGAGGACCAGGTAGCAGGTATATTAGACGCTGTTATCAAAACAGCGTCTAATATACCTGTTAGGGGTTAAAAAAATCACATCTCCAGCCTGCCAGCGAGCGATCGCCGCTGGCAGGCTGGAGATCCACTCGCTTACCTTCTGTTCCTGTGAACGCGCGCGCCTGTGTGCGCGCGTTCACAGGAAATCTCGGGCCTCGCGAGATTACGCGTATATGCGTCACTCTGCGCAGGGCTGCCTCCTCCGGACCGCACATCTGCGTTAGGCGGTCCGGAGGCGGTTAAAGGGCATCTGTCAGCAGATTTATACCTATGAAACTGGCTGACCTGTTACATGTTACAAAGGCATCTTTGTTGGTCCTATGTTCACATGTGCTCACGTTGCTGAGAAAAATGATGTTTTAATACATGCAAATGAGCCTCTAGGAGCAACAGAGGCATTGCCGTTACACCTCTCTCTGCAACTGTCACACCCTCTTCACTTTGAATGACAGGCCTGGATGTGATGACCTTTTCACTACCTGGCCCTGTGCAGAGGACATGGCAATTGCAGAGAGAGAGAGAGAGAGCCTCTAGGAATAACTTTAACATCCCCGTTGCTTCTAGAGGCTCATTTGCATATTTGCAGGTGTCCTCAGCTGCCAAGCGAACATGCAACAGGTCAGCCAGGTTCATAGGTACAAATATGCTTATAGATGCACTTTAATAACATGAAAACACTGTTATACACTTAATAATTGTAAGAAATCTATGAATTTGTCCTCAGAAAAAAGTTAGAACAGCTCTAGATATACAGTACAGACCAAAAGTTTGGACACACCTTCTTAGGCCTCATGCACACGACCGTTGTATGCATCCGTGGCCGTTGTGCCGTTTTCCGTTTTTTTTCGCGGACCCATTGACTTTCAATGGGTCCGTGGAAAAATCGGAAAATGCACCGTTTTGCAGCCGAGGCCGTGATCCGTGTATCCTGTCCGTCAAAAAAATACGACCTGTCCTATTTTTTTGACGGACAACGGTTCACGGACCCATTCAAGTCAATGGGTCCGTGAAAGAACACGGATGCACACAAGATTGGCATCCGTGTCCGTGATCCGTGGCCGTAGGTTGCTTTCATACAGACGGATCCGAAGATCCGTCTGCATAAAAGCTTTTTCTGATCTAAGTTTTCACTTCGTGAAAACTCATTTCCGACAGTATATTCTAACAGAAGCGTTCCCATGGTGATGGGGACGCTTCTAGTTAGAATACACTGCAAACTTTGTACAAGACTGCCCCCTGCTGCCTGGCAGCACCCGATCTCTTACAGGGGGATATGATAGCACAATTAACCCCTTCAGGTGCGGCATATTCCCCTGTAAGAGATCAGGGCTGCCAGGCAGCAGGGGGCAGACCCCCCCCCCTCCCCAGTTTGAATATCGTTGGTGGCACAGTGTGCGCCCACCATCCCCCCCCCCTTCCTCCCTCTATAGTTAAAAATCGTTGGTGGCACAGTGTGCGCCGACCATCGCCCCCCCCCTTCCTCCCTCTATAGTTAAAAATCGTTGGTGGCACAGTGTGCGCCCACCATCGGCCCCCCTCTCTCTATAGTAGTAACAACCATTGGTGGCAGTGTGCGGCCTCCCATTCCCCCCCCCCGCCCCCCCCCACCACAGTAGAAGATTCATACTTACCTGCTTGCTGCTGCGATGTCTGTGACCGGCCGGGAGCTCCTCCTACTGGTAAGTGACAGTTCTTTAGCAATGCGCCGCACAGACCTTTCACTTACCAGTAGGTGGAGCTCCCGGCCGGTCACAGACATCGCAGCAGCAAGCAGGTAAGTATGAATCTTCTACTGTGGTGGGGGCGGGGGGGGGGGGGAATGGGAGGCCGCACACTGCCACCAATGGTTGTTACTACTATAGGGAGAGGGGGGGCCGATTGTGGGCGCACACTGTGCCACCAACGATTTATAACTATACAGGGAGGAAGGGGGGGCGATGGTGGGCGCACACTGTGCCACCAACGATTTTTAACTATAGAGGGAGGAAGGGGGGGGCGATGGTGGGCGCACACTGTGCCACCAATGATTTTTAACTATAGAGGGAGGAAGGGGGGGGCCCGATGGTGGGCGCACACTGTGCCACCAACGATATTCAAACTGGGGAGGGGGGGGGCTGCCCCCTGCTGCCTGGCAGCCCTGATCTCTTACAGTGCGGCACCTGAGGAGTTAATTGTGCTGATCACGGCCCCCTGTAAGAGATCGGGTGCTGCCAGGCAGCAGGGGGCAGTCATGTACACAGTTTTTCAGTGTATTCTAACCTGAAGCGTCCCCATCACCATCGGAACGCCTCTGTGTTAGAATATACTGTCGGAAATGAGTTTCACGATGTAGCTCATATCCGACAGTATATTCTAACATAGAGGAGTTCCCATGGTGATGGGGACGCTTCAAGTTATGTTCGGGTGTCCGCCTGGCCGTGCGGAGGCAAGCGGATCCGTCCAGACTTATAATGTAAGTCAATGGGGACGGATCCGTTTGAAGATGACACACTGTGGCTCAATTTTCAAACGGATCCGTCCCCCATTGACTTTCAATGTAAAGTCTGGACGGATCCGTCTGAGGCTATTTTCACACTTTAGAAATGTTTTAACAATATAATGCAGACGGATCCGCTCTGAACGGAGCCACCGTCTGCATTATGAACACAAGTGTGAAAGTAAAGGGACTCCTGACTTTACATTGAAAGTCAATGAGGACGGATCCGTTTGCAATTGCACCATATTGTGTCAACGTCAAACGGATCCGTCCCCATTGACTTGCATTGTAATTCAGGACGGATCCGTTTGGCTCCGCACGGCCAGGCGGACGCCAAAACGACATTTTTTTTCATGTCCGTGGATCCTCCAAAAATCAAGGAAGACCCACGGACGAAAAAACGGTCACGGATCACGGACCCACGGACCCCGTTTTTGCGGGCCGTGAAAAAAAACTGTCGTGTGCATGAGGCCTTATTCAAAGAGTTTTCTTTATTTTCATGACTATGAAAATTGTAGATTCACACTGAAGGCATCAAAACTATGAATTAACACATGTGGAATTATATACATAACAAAAAAGTGTGAAACAACTGAAAATATGTCATATTCTAGGTTCTTCAAAGTAGCCACCTTTTGCTTTGATTACTGCTTTGCACACTCTTGGCATCCTCTTGATGAGCTTCAAGAGGTAGTCACCTGAAATGGTTTTCACTTCACAGGTGTGCCCTGTCAGGTTTAATAAGTGGGATTTCTTGCCTAATAAATGGGGTTGGGACCATCAGTTGCGTTGTGGAGAAGTCAGGTGGATACACTACTGAATAGACAGTTAGAATTTGTATTATGGCAAGAAAAAAGGAGCTAAGTAAAGAAAAACGAGTGGCCATCATTACTTTAAGAAATTAAGGTCAGTCAGTCCGAAAAATTGGGAAAACTTTGAAAATGTCCACAAGTGCAGTCACAAAAACCATCAAGCGCTACAAAGAAACTGGCTCACATGCGGACCACCCCAGGAAAGGAAGACCAAGAGTCACCTCTGCTGCGGAGGATAAGTTCCTCCAAGTCACCAGCCTCAGAAATCGCAGGTTAACAGCAGCTCAGATTAGAGACCAGGTCAATGCCACACAGAGTTCTAGCAGCAGACACATCTCTAGAACAACTGTTAAGAGGAGACTGTGTGAATCAGGCCTTCATGGTAGAATATCTGCTAGGAAACCACTGCTAAGGACAGGCAACAAGCAGAAGAGACTTGTTTGGGCTAAAGAACACAAGGAATGGACATTAGACCAGTGGAAATCTGTGCTTTGGTCTGATGAGTCCAAATTTGAGATCTTTGGTTCCAACCACCGTGTCTTTGTGCGACGCAGAAAAGGTGAACGGATGGACTCTACATGCCTGGTTCCCACCGTGAAGCATTGAGGAGGAGATGTGATGGTGTGGTGGTGCTTTGCTGGTGACACTGTTGGGGATTTATTCAAAATTGAAGGCATACTGAACCAGCATGGCTACCACAGCATCTTGCAGCGGCATGCTATTCCATCCGGTTTGCGTTTAGTTGGACCATCATTTATTTTTCAACAGGACAATGACCCCAAACACACCTCCATGCTGTGTAAGGGCTATTTGACCATGAAAGAGAGTTATGGGGTGCTGTGGCAGATGACCTGGCCTCCACAGTCACCGGACCTGAACCCAATCGAGATGGTTTGGGGTGAGCTGGACCGCAGAGTGAAGGCAAAAGGGCCAACAAGTGCTAAGCATCTCTGGGAACTCCTTCAAGACTGTTGGAAGACCATTTCAGGTGACTACCTCTTGAAGCTCATCAAGAGAATGCCAAGAGTGTGCAAAGCAGTAATCAAAGCAAAAGGTGGCTACTTCGAAGAACCTAGAATATGACATATTTTCAGTTGTTTCACACTTTTTTGTTATGTATATAATTCCACATGTGTTAATTCATAGTTTTGATGCCTTCATTGTGAACCTACAATTTTTATAGTCATGAAAATAAAGAAAACTCTTTGAATGAGAAGGTGTGTCCAAACTTTTGGTCTGTACTGTAAATGAATGAGTTATAACATGATAGCCAATAATAGTGAAAGGAAGGGGAACGCGAGGGAAAAGGGAAAGGTCTCGGTTCAAGAATAAAACAGATAATACAAATTATAACGTATATTGCAGTATACTAATTTTTCCTAATAGAGAGTGAGGTATGATGGTTAGGGCAGCTTGTTTGCCCCACAGGTGGGTAGATGCCACATGTAGCTTGCAGCATCATGGTTTGAGAGACCCGACGAGTATATGGTCATAGTATATATCGTATTTTTTGCCCTATAAGACTCACTTTTCTCCCCCAAAAGTGCGTCTTATGGGGCGAATGCTGCCATTTTTACTCTGCGCAGCACGGCCTGTGATGTTTCAGCAGGGAGCGAGGAGGGGCTGAAAGCCGGCAATTGCTGAATTGCTGTTGGAATTGCGTCGGGGCCCGTTGCTATCACTGTACTCTATTACACCGGGCCCCGCACACAGCAGTATTCATATGTAAAGTGTAGGCAATCCATATGTAATGTATGTGGGTTCACTATTTACACAGGGACACTGTTATGGAGGGAGGGGAATCTGTGGATGACACATATATAGCATAAGATGCTATATATATGTCATCCACAGTTCCCCCCATAGCAGTGTCATCCACAGATCCCCCCATAACAGTATCATCTACAGATCCCCCCATAACAGTGTCATCCACAGATCCCCCATAACAGTGCCATCCACAGATCCCCATAACAGTGCCATCCACAGATCCCCCATAACAGTGTGCCATCCAAGATACCCCATAATAGTGTCATCCACAGACCACCATTAGTTCAAAACCCACCAAAAGCACACCTTTTGGTTCAAAATATTTTTTTCTTATTTTCCTCCTCAAAAACCTAGGTGCGCCTTATGGGCAGGTGCGTCTTATAGGGTAGATATAGTGTATGATGCAAGAGAAAGGGTGGAAGGTATTGAGGGAATAGTGAAGAGTGAAATTAAAGTAATACAAGAGAGTAGAGGAATAGACAGAGATAGTCTGAGAGGATAATATTAGAAGAAGATAAGGAGCTGTGTCTGTCCTAAAGGACAGTAAACCGGACAGTATGACATATTCATGAGGCCCAAATGATTCAAAATAATCGTGTTTCATCTGATGTTGTCAGTGGCTGGACAGAAGGAAAAATAAAGAGTGGAAGGTATTTTAGAATGGATAGAAAGGATGAATAAAAGATACTACAAGAGAGCAGTGGAAATTCAGAGATAGTCTGAGAATATCGAGAGGGGGTTGAGGAGTTATGTCGGTACAGGCTGTGGTGGAAGGAGTTATCCTAAAGGAAGAAAGGTTGAGGCGTGTTAATACGCTAGGCTTGTTGCTTGTGGAAACAATAAACATAACAGCATATCACATTTATAAAACTACTGAGGCATATGTCCACCCGTCATCTACCAATATCAACTACATCGGCAGAGTGGGAGGCAGGGTAGATAGTCAAAAGTGAGTAAGAAAACAGTTAGTAGAAAACTATAGAAGGTAAATTCCTCATTTTTAGAGCTATTTTTCACACATAGTCTCTCTGTCACCGATAGCTGACTCAAGTGTTGTCTGCGATGATACTTTTTGGTGTTAGTCGTCCGGCCTTCCTCTTGGATTTTGCGTTACGACCGCGAGGAACTTCTTCACAAGGAGTCAATGGTTGAATATATGGTAAGTTGGCCAGGTCCTTCACTGCTGCCCAGTCAGGAATTTGAAGATCAGGCAGTTCTAGTGCTGTGTAGAAATCAGAAAGATCTGTGACCGAGCAAACCAGAAACCGTTTGCCTCCCGATGAGAACACAAGGCCGAATGGGAACTTCCAATTATATTGAATTTCCGTGGATCTGAGGACTTCTGTTAAAGGTTTGATAATTCTTCTCTTCTGAAGTGTTGGTGGTGAAAGATCCTGATAAATATAAAGTTAAGCATTTTCATATTCTATGTGGGTAGAAGATCTGGTGAGACGGAATATTTACTTTTTCACTTTGTAGTTGAGGAGGCGGCATATTACATCTCGTAGTGGTTCGGTATCTTTGGGTTTCCTTCTCAAGGCCCTGTGGACACGTTCTATGGTTATATCATCTGAGTGGGAGTCTCCAAGTATGGAGTGAAAGATTTGCTGTATAGTGGAGTGTAAGGACATAGTTGAGACAAATTCAGGTAGACCTTTTATTATCAGGTTGTTCCTGCGGCCTCTGTTTTCTTGATCTTCGATTGCTTCAAAGGCGGCGTTAAGGTATTTTTGACATAAAGACATATTCTCTGTGACTGCTGTGCTATATTCACATATGGCTGCTTGAGTGTTCTCCAGTTGTTTCTCTTGCGACCTATTTGTTTCACATCTTGATTTATGTCCTGTAAGTCCCTAGAGAGAGGGCTTAGAGCTTTGGCCAGGTCTTTGTCCAAAGATTTTTGTAGGAAGGAATGGAAAAGGGAGGGATTTTAAGTGGAGAGGAGCATCAGCATCACTATCTGTCTCTTCGCCCATGTCTACTTGTGCCATAGGGAGAGAGTCTTTAGATTTTCTCCATTTCTCCATGTGTAGAGCTGGATTTTTAAATAGTGTTAGGGTCTTTGGGGGTAGGATTCCCTATTTTGACCATGGCGGCAGTACAGAGCTAAGAAGTAGTTGGGTCTCTTGTGTACAGTAAGTTCTGATTACATCAGGGATCACAGTTATAGAGTATTGAGAAGGAGTGATTGGTTGTAAGGGTTACAACCACTTAAAAATTAGCAATCACTAGCAGACCGTGTAGTGAAATTCATCCCCCAAGGCATCAGGATGTTTCGCTAGGCCAGAGCCCAGTCCGCAGCGCCAGTACCCGGGAATATCAGTAGTTTTAGCTGGCGTTATAGTGGGTGAGTCTGTAAGAGTGTGGTGAGATGTGGGACTCGTTCTGCCAGCCAGTCCATGTCCGGAGTTGCGCTCCGCGAGGCATCTTTTTAGCAAGATAGCTAACAAGAGCACAGTAGCTGCAGCTCCACTGCGGTCCAGCGGTAGGTGGTTCACGACCGCTTAGACCTTAGTGGGGATATCACCTGTTCCTGGTCAGAGAGAGCTCTGGAAAGGTCAGGTGACGGTAAACACTCTAAATGGACCAGGTCTGTCAAGTTTGGTCCAAATCCGAGCAGTATAGCTGCTGATGGCCAAGGATTAGACAATTCTCAGCAGAAAGCTCTCTGGAGCACGTCTTGGCGGCTCAACGGTAGGCTACGCCCCAGACCACCCTCAATTTCAAAGGGTACAGCATGGAATACTTGAAGTTCAGATCTTTCAACTTCCATTTGGCAGCTGTGAACTTGGCTCTATCCTTTTGAACCGCTGTAGAGTAATCCGGATACACTTAGATTGTAGCATTCTGAATGGTAAGGTGGCCAATCTCATGAGTTAGTCGGAGAACAGTGTCTCTATTCCTGTAGATGAGTAGCTTGGCAATGAAAGTTCTGGGCATAGTGACCGGGTGGTCCAGGACCAGCCAAAATACGGTGTGTTCATTCCATAGCAAATGTTGAGAACTTCTCAAGGCCAAATGTGGAAATCAGCCAGTCCTCCAGAAAAATCTGATAAGTTTCTTCCTTCTGCCCCTTTCAAGAGGCCAATATAATGGACATTTGAGCGACATTGCCTATTTTCATGGACATCTGGTTTAGCCAGCAGTTGGGCACATTGTTGTTTTAAAGTATGGATATCAGATGGGATAGGAGGAACCATATCTTCCAATGCTCCCACACAGTTCTCAGATTCAGACATATGACCTTGCAGTTTCTGAAGTTCTTGGCACAGCAGGGAAATATCAGTCTTCATCTCGTCTATCCTACTATTTAGAAAAGTGTGGCTTTCTGCAACTGCAGTAAGGACTGTATGGGGGAGGAGGTTGATCCTCAGCGTCAAGTGTTGGGGGATCAGCATGGTCTGCAACTTGCAAATATAGCGTTGTCCAGTTTATTTTATTCTGAGCCTCAAAGTGTTCGATAATTTTCCAGCTTTTGTTGTATATTCTCCCTAGGCTCCTTAGGAGGTGTCATATTAGAATATAGAAGAGAATAGGGCCAAGTAGAACAATGTAGAGCCACAGGTTATATATCAAATGGTATCCAACGCCTAGGATACACACAGGTAGCACTAGGTAGCCATAGTCAATGAAGAAAAGGAATATAGAGTATATAGAAGAGTCAATAAGATTGCAATGCGGGTGTCTATGAGGCGTGCCGCAGATGTTATAATAGTTCTCATTTGCTTTTAGCCCCAGCAGGGCACAATATAATAGAGCAAAAGTTCCCTGAGGTGTGTGGCACTACAAGAATAAGCTCGGTAACTAAAATGTCACATGAAGCTGCACATGCTGTGCGCTGCCGCCTCACTAGCAGTAATCGCGACCAGAGAGGGAAGAGGCCCTTCAACTTACATTCCAGGCTGCACAGGAGTCGGCGAGTGGCATCTAACACTGGCCGGACCAGGAGGTAGAAGGAGACAGGTCGGGAGACACAGCGCACCGCAGTAAGGAGGCACTGAAAATGGAGGTGCTTTCTCATAGCAGCCAGTGGAGTCACCCCAATGGATAAAAATCACATCTACTGTAAGTACAGGGAACCACAGATCCACCAAAGAAGGGTTTCAGGATATTCAGCAGTATACCGTCTCCCCAGCAGCAGAGCTCCAAGCCGATGCGTCCGCTCTCCTCAAAGGCCATGCCCATGGGTATTGCAGTATAGGGATCATCGAGTTGTGTGTTCACTTCCTAGGGGGACCTTGCAAGTAGGTATAGATAGTGGATCTGGGCACTTTTATGGCTGCACTACACGTTTGTGTGTGATGGTAGTCGTTATGCTGACATATTCACCGACCTAACCTAACTCTGCCTGTTGTTTCACATTATGAATTTGGTCCGTGACTTAGTGGAACAAATGAAGAGTCTATCCTTGACGGTCCAGAATTCAGCTCTGAAGGTTCATAATCAGGGGACTATTCAGGGATCACAGAGGAGTACCTTGGCCTTCCCTTCTATGGAACCTAAAGTTAAATTTCCTGAGAAATCTGTGGGTGACAGATAATTATTTTTTTGCTTTTAAGGAGGGCTGTAAACTTTATTTCAGGCTCAGGCATTTTTCTTCTGGTTCTGAACAGCAAAGAGTAGGAATTGTAAGTTCGTTGTGTCAGGGAGACCCTCAGGAGTAGACATTTTTTCTTCCCTCTGACAATTTCATTTGGTCTGTTATATGATGAACCAGACAAAAAAGCATATGCTGAAGGTAAAATGGTCAGTTTAAAACAAAGAAGTCGGCCTGTAGAGTTTTGTGCAGAGTTTAGCAAGTGGTGTATTGCTTCTAGATGGAACAACCCCACATAAAGATGTCAGTTTTGCCTGAGTCTTTCTGAGGCCGTAAAGGATTTTTTGGTCAGCTATCCTACCGCCGATACCTTAGACGAGACTATGACGCTTGCTGTATGTTTGGATCATCAGCTCAGGGAAAGTAATAGGTAACGTGTGGTTTTGCAGGGTCCCACGTATGCTCCAGATACATCCTCTCAGAAGACGTCAGGGACTTTGGGGCACATTTATTAAGACTGGCGTTTTAGACACGGACTGCAAAACACATATGGTCGTGTGAATGCAGCCTTAGAAAACATTGTTAATCTTTTGTGACAGAATGGCTCAATATTTTTAATAAAGGCCAACAGAAAATATGATTTTTAGCCAAAAATTAGTAAAATGCAATAATAAACAAAAATTGCCTGAAAGTGTACATAGCCTTTAAGGTATTGTCCAAACAAATTTCATTGGTCCATACGAAATTCTAGAGGTTATTAATCATGTTTCTTTTTGTCTTAAGTTGCCTAATTCTTTAAAAATTCACAATGCTTTTTATAAATCATTGTTAAAGAAATATATTACCCCTCTGGTTTCACAGAAACCTCCTGGCCTAGTGGAAGTAGAAAGGGAAACAGAATTTGAGGTAGGAAGTTACTATATTATATTTACTGAAAAGGTTATGGTCCTGAGGATTATATTTACTGAAAAGGTTATGGTCCTGAGGTGTTGGCTAAAGAGTTCCATAACAAACTAGAAAAAACAATGGAATGTGGCGGAGCTCACCTGAATCACCACCAATGGAAGACCCGGAAAAATGCCAGGAACCAGGCGTGGACGAAAGTAACAGGAGAAAATTATCCAGCTTCCAAGATGGCAGTAGTAATGCGTGATAATCTTTATTTCATGGGTGCAGAATAAAATCCAACATGTACATCTACGCGTTTCGGATGGTCAGGTTCTGATCCTTACTCATGACAATAGTATATGCCGAGTTATGGTCCTAAATAGAAAGAGGCCGGACAACTCAGGTGGAGATAATTAGCAGTAGCCACTCCTTCTAACATGGAAATTAAGATTTCTAAAAAAAACAGTAAAAGACAAAAAAGAAAAAATGTGCAAGGATCAATAGTGCAAAATTAAATCCTGTCTGCGATTGAGTCCCTTTGGTGTGCATGTATCCATAGAGAAAATCCAGTAGGATTCTCTATTTAGAAGAGCACGCCTGTGGTCGCTACCTCGCTTAGGACAATTAACTCTTTCCACTGCCTGTACTCTTAAGCCCGTGACATCACCAGCATGACATGCTGCGTAGTGTGCACTGACGGCAGACACATTTCTGGCACAATGTGCAAGTGATGCAGTAAACCACAAATGTGGTATTGCAATTAACATACTGTTTTAAAGTGTATACTTTATTGTCGGCTGTAGATTGTATGGTTGGGCCTGGTTGTATAAAATCGCAACACATACAAATGCGATGACCACATTTGAAAGTGCCCTTGTACTGCAGCCAACACTGTGATGTCTGAACAGAGTCCAAGAAAAGACTGGGACTAATTTTTTGTGCTATAGTAGGCGCCCTGCGAGCAATGCAGGTGATAACTGGGCGCACTATTGTGCTACTGTGAATCATGACGTAGCATAGATAGGTGTTTTCGGATGATGAGGCAGTTTTTGGAATATTCCAAGCTGTAACTAGTGGCAAAAATAGGATTCTTGAGATATGTGTGTTTGTCTTTTGATATTCTGCCTCTGTCATCCGGGAAGACCAAATCTGTGCGTTTTTTGGATGAAATATAAGACCTAGCAGCCTCAAGAGAATCATTAGAATATCCACGTGCCCTAAGGCGATCAGAGGCCGAATCCAACTCTCTGGAAAACACTTCATCCTTGGAGCAGTTTCTCCTGAGACGTGTGAATTTGACCCTAGTAAGGTTGCGTGTAACATGACCTGGATGCAGGGCCGGCCTTAGGTGTTCAGGCGCCCTGTGCGAGCTAACCTTGTGGCGCCCCCCCCCCCCCCCCCCAAAAAAAAAATGCTTGTTGCTGGCATCATGGCATAGGCTGGCTGACTATCCAACCAAGTAGTTACCAGCCCTCACACCCCAAAGGCCGGTGTAATGTTATACTTCCCTAGTTCGTGAGATTTCCCTACCCTCGTCACTTCCGGTCGCACCGGACATGACGTGAGGAGGTGTGCAGCATCGCGCAGGCGCACAACGACAGGTTAGGGAAATTTCACAGCAGCGCATGCGCCAGGAGCCTCGCCGGCGGTTAGGGTAGGGAAAAACTATGGGCCAATGCGCAGTGATCGGATGGATGTTTTCAGCTGAACACCGGCCGACACTGCGCATGCACCAGGAGCCTCACCAGCGGTTAGGGAAGGGAAAAATTTACGTACGGGCCAGTGCTTTTTCCCTACCCTAACCGCTGGCGAGGCTCCCAGCGCATGTCGGCCGGTGTCCAGCTGAGAAAATTAATTTCCAATGTAGTATTAATAACTAAACAATTAAATAATAAACATATTGCATTGTCTACTTACCACCAGGACAATAAGATGATCTGGACTCTGGCTGCAGTCTGGCTCTGGGGACTCCATTGTCACTCTCATTATTCCCCCCCCCCCCCATCACTCTCATTATTTCTCCCCCCCCCCATCACTCTCATTATTTCTCTCCCCCCCCCCCCCATCACTCTCATTATTTCTCTCCCCCCCCCCCCCCCATCACTCTCATTATTTCTCCCCCCCCATCACTCTCATTATTTCTCCCCCCCCCCCCCATCACTCTCATTTCCACCTCTAGTGTAGCGTGGCCGAGCTCTGTTTGATCCGCGGTACAGGAGCATTTGTTTCCTGTACCCGGCCGGACTGACAGGAAGTGCACACTAAGTGAGCACTTCCTGTCAGTCCGGCCGGGTACAGGAAACAAAAGCTCCTGTACCGCGGATCGAACAGAGCTCGGCCACGCTACACTAACAGCACACAGCAGGCGCAGGCAGGCTCAGCCACTCAGGCGGCGCAGAATGAGGGGCGCCGCCAGCCGCCCGAAGTTTTTTTTTTTTAAACCGCAACGTGCGCCCCCTGCTGAATACAGGGGAGGGGGAGATGGAGGGGGCGGGGGCCCGCCCGCCCCGTGGGAAAACATAAGTGCCGCCATATTACATTGCGGGCTGTCGGCCGCCCGGCGCCCCTGTTGCTATGGCGCCCTGTGCGGCCGCACAGCCCGCACACCCCAAAGGCCGGCCCTGCCTGGATGACAAGAAGAGGCTAACAAGGTAGTATTTCCCGCAGTGTCTTTACGGAAACTGCGAGTAACAACTTTGTGAGCAATGTTATCCCTTACCAACTTCAAGTCGAAGAAGGAGATTGAAGCCCTGTCAGAGTGAATGGTAAATTTAAGTTTAAGAGCATTGTCACTGAGGAATTGTCCAAACAGGGGTAAGGCGTCATGGTCACCTGACCACACCAGCAGCATCAATGAAGCACCCATACCACTGTAAGGAAGTTACCCATGGATTGTTCACTGAGAAAAGATGTGTATGTTCCCACCAAGCCATATATACAGTTCTGATCAAGACCACTTGAAAAATGGCAAAAATCCATATTTAGCATGGCTGGATCATAACAAGGTTCCAAGTAGAGCTTCAAAATGCAACAAGAAGAAATGGGAGTGAGACAAAACATTTTTTGAGCATTACATTTTATGAAAACAACAAATAAACTGAAACAGGCTGTTTTTCAGCTGATCAAAAGTTTAGGACCACACCTCCAAAAAAAATCTAAACCACCCTAAAACAGAAATCCAACTTCCAAACATGAACTCAGTAATGAGTAGCTCCGCCGTTATTGTTTGTCACTTCCAAAATTCGTTTCGGCATGCTTGATGCAAGCATTTCCATGAGGTGAGTGGGAACATTTCTCCAAGTGGTGAAGACGGCCGCACGAAGGCCATCTACTGTCTGGAACTGTTGTCCATTTTTGTAAACTTCCCTTGCCATCCATCCCCAAAGGTTCTCAATTGGATTTAGATCAGGGGAACACGCAGGATGGGCCAAAAGAGTGATGTTACTCTCCTGGGAGAAGACCTTTGTCCTGCGGGCATTGTGTACTGTAGCATTGTCCTGTTGAAAAACCCAGTCGTTACCACACAGACGAGGGCCCTCAGTCATGAGGAATGCTCTCTGCAACATCTGCACATAGCAGGCGGCCGTTTGACGCCCCTGCACTTCCTGAAGCTCCATTGTTCCACTGAAGGAAAAAGCACCCCAGACCATTATGGCGCCCCCTCCACTGTGGCGCGTAGAAAACATCTCAGGCGGGATCTGCTTGTTATGCCAGTAACGTTGGAAACCACCAGGACCATCAAGATTAAATATTTTTTCATCAGAGAATAAAACTTTCTTCCACCTTTGAATGTCCCATGTTTGGTGCTCTCTTGCAAAGTCCAAACAAGCAGTTCTGTGGCGTTCAAGGAGACGAGGTCTTTAAAGACATTTTTTGTTTTTGAAGCCCTTCAGTCTCAGATGCCGTCTGATGGTTATGGGGCTGCAGTCAGCAGCAGTAAGGGCCTTAATTTGGGTCGAGGATCGTCCAGTGTCTTGACAGACTGTCATGGCGCGGTCTAGGAAGCGGGCACGTCCGGAGCGCGCACGCATCATCAGCACGTCCAGCGTCGCCCGCGCTACTGATAATACTATGCACACCCCCCGCGCGTCTATGTGCAATGATGAGAATGGTTTTAGGGCTGTGTAGAGTCATGTGACGCTGGCCACATCACATGACCCCTCTGGCTCCCTATTTAATCTGCTAGCCACAGACTGCCTGTTATTTAGGTTCCACCTGCGACTTTGTCTTTCCTGGCGTACTGACCTCCTGCTGAATTCCTGACGATCCTCTGCCTGCTCCTTGTGTACTTTGCTGCTCTCCTGGTTTTCTGACCCTGGCTTCCTCCTGATGATCCTCTGCTGACTCCTTTGGTAGTTCATGACTCTCCTGGTATTTATGACCCCGGCATCTCCTGACTATTCTCTGCTTGCTCCATTTGTACTTCGTAGCTTTCCTGGTATAGACTCGTTCCGTTCACATCCTGTTGTTTGTCTGGTCTGTCCTCCCTGCACTTATTCCAAGCTAGGGATTGCCGTCCAGTTGTCCCCTGTCATTAGGACTCGCAAGGCAAGACAGGCAGGGCCAGGGGTGAGGGTGGAGCGCAGTGGTCACTTCCCTCCCCCCTGTGTGTGTGTATGCAACCGTTACACAGACAGCCAATTGGATCCTCCGGGCTGATGAAATTTTTTGGGGTCTTCCACTTGAATTTTTTGTCCCATAACCCTCAAGATCATTTAAGAAATTCCAAATGACTGTCTTACTGCGTCCCACCTCAGCAGCGATGGCACGCTGTTAGAGACCCTGCTTATGCAGTTCAACAACCCAACCACGTTCAAAAAGGGAGAGTTTTTTTGCCTTTGCCATCACAACGTGTGACTACCTGACAGAAAATGACAATGAATCAACATCTTTGCACAGATTTGGCCTTTTAAAGGCATGTGGTCCTAAAATTTGGATCAGCTGAAAAACACCCTGTTTTAGTTTAATCGTTATTTTCAATTAATTGAATGTTCAAAAAATGTTTTGTCTCACTCTCATTTCTTCTTGTTGCATGTTGAAGCTCTACTTGGAACCTTGTTAAGATCCAACAATGTAAAATATGATTTTTTGCTATTTTTCAAGTGGTCTTAAACTTTTGATCAGGACTGTATGTTAGCTAATAAGGGCCAACATTTCGCCCCCATAGAAACACCTGACCGTTGTAAGTAGAAGCGGTTATTGAACATAAACACATTATGCAGTAAGAGAAAATGAACCACATCACAGATAAAATTCTGAAATGCTGCACCATAGTCTGAATATACTGTACATTAAGAAACCACTTCAATGCGTTAATGGCCAGTTCATGTGGAATTACTGTATAGAGCGAGATGACATCCGCAGTGATCCAGACAAAATTTGGCTCCCAAATAAAATTATGAAATGACTGTAAAACAGTTGTAGTGTCTAACAGGAAACCAGGGATCCATGAATCCACTCATCACACCAATGGATAATAGAGAAAGTAGATATTTCTGATGGAGGGGGGTGGGGTCATGTGATAGCTCCAGATACGTGTCCGAGTCCCCTAGAAACTAGAAAAAAGGTATAAACCACAGTGTGGTGAAAGTATATAACCAACCGAAAGTATAACACCACATGAAATAATAAATTCTTTATTATATCATGAAAAGCAATAAAATTTAATTACATAAAATGCAGTATGGACTCACAATATGTAAAGCCCTCTCACCACTACTACAAGTACAGCCCCTCACTAAATAACCCTTATAGTAACATAATACAATAATGCCCAGCCATGAATTTCAATGCTCCTAATACATTATAAATTGATGATAATAATAAAGTACTTATGCACCACTATACAAACATCAACTCACCTCCAGGTGATAGCCTAGATTGGCAATCAATGATATCAATAGCACTGTAATTGGAGCAACACAAAAGTGGTTGTGGGATCATTAAATCATGTGACATACAGTAATACATAAAGTGACGTGCCAGACACGCACATATAATGTGTAGCACATGAAAACTCTATCAAAGCAACACAACAAGGTATAATGAAGTACAGACCCAGAATAGGGGGGAGCTTCTTCCTGGGGGCGTATTTAATCCTGATATCTACCCTCCCTATATACCCCTTTCAAATAAGAATCACCTTTTTTTATTGGGAACAGGAAAGGAGAGAAACACCTAAGGTAGTTTGAATATACAGTTAGGTGCATATATATTTGGACACTGACACACATTTTGTTTTATTACCTGTTTACCAAAACATATTCAAGTTATAGTTATATAAAGGACATGGACATAAAGTCCAGACTTTTAGCTTTCATTTGAAGGTATCCACATTCAAATTGGATGCAGGGTTTAACAGTTTCAGCTCCTTTACATGTGGCACCCTGTTTTTATAAAATTTTCAATTAAGCACATAAAAGGCCTGGAGTTGATTTGAGGCGTGGTGCTTGCATTTTGAAGATTTTGCTTTGAAGTAAACATGCAGTCACAGGAGCTCTCCAAGCAGGTGATACAAGCCATCCTTCATCTGCGAAAACAGAAAAAAACCATCTGAGAAATTGCTACACTATTAGGAGTTTCAAAATCAGTACAGTTTGGTACATTCTGAGAAAGAAAGAAAGAAAGAAAGGATTGGTGACATCAACAATGCAAAAATACCTGGATGCCCACGAAAGACAACAGTGGTGGATGATCACAGAATAATTACCATGGTGAAGAGAAACCCCTTCACAACAGCCAACCAATTGAGCAACACTCTCTAGGATATAGGTGTATCAGTATCCAAATCCACCATAAAGAGAAGACTGCATGAAAGTAAATACAGAGGGTTCACTGCAAGCCTCAAGAATAAAAAGGCTAGATTGGACTTTGCTAAAAAAATAAAAAAAATCTTAAAAAACCAGCACACTTCTGGAAGAACATTCTTTGGACAGATGTGTCACGGGATGCCGAGGCGCTCTCTCTCCTCAGCGCCGTCGGCGTCCCTTTGCTGTGCAGGAGAGAAGACGCGCACAACGTCCTCGTCTCCTAGGTAATAGGGGGCAGGACGGACCGGCCGCACATGTCTCCTCCGTGCGGCCGGCGTCCTCAGTTCTCCCAGTAACCAGGGGAGGTCTGAGCATCGAGCTGGACACTCGGTGCTCAACTGTTCTCCCTGGTGCGGGTCATGTGGTGCTGGCCACGTCACATGACCTCAGCCTGCCAGTATTTAACAGGCAGCCTGCTGGCCACAGCTTGCCTGTTAATTAGGTATCTGGCGATTAATTGGTTTCTTGCATACTTACCTGATCCTGTGTTCCCTGATGACTCTCCGCCTGCTCCTCCTGTACTGCGCATTTCTCCTGGTATTCTGACCCCGGCTTCCACCTGACGATTCTTTGTGGACTCCTGTTGTACTTCGTTTCTCTCCTGGTATTTGACCTCGGCTTCTCCTGACTATTCTCTGCTTATTCCCTAATACTGCGTAGCTCTCTAGGAATTGAACCGGTCCATTCACGTTCCGTTATTTGTCTTGTATTTGTATTTGTCTTCCCAGCACGTATCCTAAGTTAGGGACTGCCGTCCGGTTGTCCCCTGTCATCAGGACTTGCGAGGCAAGTAGGCAGGGCCAGGGGTGAGGGTGGAGCGCAGTGGTCACTATAGTCCCCCCTGTGTGTAGTGTACGTGACACTGATTAACAGGCCGTAACCAAACCACTGTATCATGAATCTTCTGGTGACCCTGACTGACCATGACTCTAACCTGACGCAGATGGTGCAGGAGCTAGGAGAGAAACTCTGTTCTTTTGAGCTAGGACAAGGTACTTCCATCCCTCAGGCCTCCAGTCCGCATTTAGAGCCTCAGATTAAGCTTCCTGAGCCCTTTTCTGAAGATTGGAAGAAGTTTCTTTCCTTTAAAGAAAATTGTAAACTTTATTTCCGTTTGCGCCCCGTATCTTCTGGCCCCGAGAGTCAATGCGTGGGCATTGTCATTTCCCGATTACAGGGTGATCCCCAGGACTGCGCATTTTCTTTACCAGCTGACGCCAGTTGTTTAACATCAGTGGAGGGTTTTTTTCAGGCCCTGGGTACCCTGTATGATGAACCAAACAGGGCACTGGTAGCCGAGACTGCTCTAAAGGCACTAGTTCAGGGCGATCTACTTGCGGAGGAGTATTGCACCCAATTCAGAAGGTGGTGTGTTCCCTCAGGATGGAATGAACCAGCCCTTTAGAGTCAGTTCAGGTCAGGTCTGTCTGATAACTTAAAGGATCTTCTAGTGAGTTATCAGCTTCCTGAGACTCTAGAGGAGATGATGACCCTTGTAGTCCGACTTGACTGACGGGTTAAAGAGAGACCACAGGAACGACAGTCCTCTCCTCAGGTGGTGATCCAGCCTGAGGCCTCTACCGAAGAACCCATGCAAGTAGGCATGACTCTTGAGAATCTGCGCCACAGGCGTGGAGTGTGTTTTTACTGCGGAGATCTTGACCATTGGATCAACCAGTGTCCTAAGAAGGCCCTCTCCGTCAAGTCTCCCAAGGCAAGGCAACCTAAAGATCAGGTACACCCTGATAATACGAAATGTAAGCTTTTGGTACCTATAACGATATCTCTGGGGGTTAATAAATGGCTGGGTAAGGCCTTTATTGACTCTGGTTCAGCGGCCAGCTTTATTGATTCTGAGCACGCCATTAGACTGGGTATTCCAATTTTATTTCTTCCTACACCTATCCATGTCATGGCTATTGACGCCACTCCCCTGGTAGGTGGTATGGTGAGGTCATGTACCTCAGAGATTTCTTTAACCGTAGGTGTGTGCCACTCTGAGAAATGTTCCCTCTTAGTCAGTCCTGGAGAACTTACCAGTCGAGGTGGTACTAGGGTTGCCTTGGCTCCGATTACACAACCCCACTATAGATTGGTCCAGGGGGAGTTGGTGAAATGGGGACCTAAGTGTGACTCATATTTGTCTGTGGTACAAGCTGGGGTCTCAGTAGAATCTCATATATTACCCACGGTCATTAGGGAATATTCTGATGTGTTCTTATCACCTACCCCATATTCCTTATAATTGCACCATAGATTTAGTAGAAGGTGCCAGGTTTCCTAAGGGGCGTATTTATAATCTTTCTAAGCCCGAACGCAAGGCCATGGAGGATTATATTAAGGAAAGCCTCGATAAGGGGCACATTAGACCTTCTGTCTCTCCTATGGGAGCGGGGGTTTTCTTCATTAAGAAGAAGGATTGTGGTCTTTGGCCTTGTATCGGTTACCGGACATTGAATAAGATCACTATCCAGAATAGATACTCTCTCCTATTGATTCCGGATTTATTTAACCAGGTTCTGGGGGCAACCTGATTTTCCAAGATTGACCTGAAAGGGGCATATAATCTAATCCGAATCAAGGAGGGAGACGAATGGAAGACGGCGTTCAATACTCCGGCAGGACACTTTAAATATCAGGTTATGCCTTTTGGACTCTCAATGCCCCAGCTGTGTTCCAGAACTTTATGAACGATATTCTTAGGGAGTTTTTAAGTAAATTTGTCATTGTCTATCTTGACGACATTTTGATATTTTCTCCTGATTTAAAATCTCATGTGTCTCATGTTAGACAAGTATTAGAGGTGTTGAGGGAGAATCAGTTGTCCGCTAAACAAGATAAATGTGTCTTTGGTGTACAGGAGATACTGTTTCTAGGGCATGTCCTGACCCCTCACGCCTTCAAGATGGATCCTGGTAAGGTACTAGCAATTAAGGAATGGGTAAGGCCTTCATCCTTAAAGGCCTTACAACGGTTCTTAGGTTTTGCCATTTACTACCGTAAATTTATTAACAATTTTTCAGTAATTGCTAAACCGTTGACCGACCTCACTAAGAAAGGGGCGGATTTGGAGAACTGGTCTACTCAGGCCATTACTTCATTTGAAACACTAAAAAAGGCATTCAGTAGCGCTCCCATTCTGATCCAGCCAGATCAGGAGAGACCTTTTATTGTGGAGGTGGATGTGTCTGAGGACGGCGCAGGAGCAGTCCTTTCACAAGGTCCTGCTAGTCTAACTAACCTGAGATTGTGTGCATTCTTTTCCATAAAATTTTCTTCCACCGAGAGAAACTACGACATAGAGAATCGGGAGTTGTTGGCCATTAAGTGGGCATTTGAGGAGTGGAGGTATTTTCTGGAGGGGGCAAGGCATTGTGTAACCGTTGTCACTGACCATAAGAACCTTATGTTTCTCGAATCTGCTAAGAGGTTGAATCCCCGTCAGGCTAGATGGGCACAGTTTTTTTTACTTGCTTTGATTTCTCCATTACTTTCTGGCCTGGAAGTAAAAACTTGAAGGCTGACGCATTATCTCGTAGCTTCCATGCTTTTCAGCCTACAGAGGCACCGCCTGAATCCATCCTACCAGCAAATATCTTCATAGCAGCATTAACCCAGGATATCTCGGCTCTTATTAAGTCTGAACAACATCTGGCACCGGCAACCACCCCAACAGATAAGTTATTTGTCCCCATACAATTTTGTCTCCAGCTGTTAGGTGAGTGTCATGATTCTGCCTTTTGTGGATATCTAGGTTTTGAGGGCACTAGGGAGCTGGTTTCTAGATCTTATTGGTGGCTCACTCCATTTAGGGATGTCAAGTCCTACGTGTCAGCCTGTGAGGTTTGTGCTAGGTCTAAAACACCTAGGACTCACCCTGCTGGTAACCTACGACCCCCTACCCATTCCCAGTAGACCCTGGTCCCATATCTCGATGGACTTTATTACTGACCTGCTGCCGGTGGAGGGTAAGACTGTGGTTTGGGTAGTGGGGAGGTTTAGCAAGATGGTTAATTTCATTCCTCTGTCTAAACTCCCGAATGTCAATACCCAGCCGTCTATTTTTGTGAAAGAAATTGTACAGTTACATGGTATCTCGGAAAATATTGTATCTGACAGGGGTGTGCAGTTTGTGTCCAAATTTTGGAGGGCTTTCTGTCAAAGATGTCAGATTTCATTGTCTTTTTCCTCCGCCTACCACCCTGAGAGTAATGGGCAGACTGAACGCCTTAATCAGTCTATGGAACAATTCCTGAGGTTGTATGTTGCTGATGACCAGCAATTATGGGTTAAATACCTTCCGTTGGCTGAATTTGCTTTGAATAACCGTGTTAATTCTTCTGCTGGGGTCTCCACTTTCTTTTGTAACCATGGCTCTCATCCCTGTTTTCATTTTTGGTCGTCCCGGGCACAGTTGGGTTCAATCGAACCTAGAAAAGGCTCAAAGTTCTTAAAAACTCAAGGCCGATAGAAGACGTTCCAAGGGGGTGAACTTTCAGGTTGGGGATAAGGTGTGGTTGTCCTCCAAGAATCTCTCTCTCTCAAGTTAGCGTCTAGAAAATTTGCTCCTCGTTTTATTTGACTGTATAAGATCATGGAGGTGATTAATCCGGTATCGTTTAGGTTGGAGCTGCCCGAGTCGTTCCACATTCATAATGTGTTTCATAAATCTCTACTTAAAAAATATTTTGAACCTGTTGTACCATCGAAAGCCTCGCCTCCGCCAGTTCTTGTTAATGATGCTGTCGAGTATGTGGTGTCTAAGATAGTGGATGTCAGGAGAGTGCATGATTCCTTACAGTACCTGATTCACTGGAAGGGGTATGGACCCGAAGAGAGATCTTGGGTACCTGCTAGGGAGGTTCATGCTCCTAGACTGGTTAGAAAATTTCATTTAGAACATACTGAAAGGCGACGGCCTGAAGTCTTGGGTCCGGTGGCCCTGCATAATAGGAGGGGTACTGTCACGGGATGCCGAGGCACCCACTCTCCTCAGCGCTGTCCCTTTGCTGTGCAGGAGAGAGGACGCGCACAGCACCCTCATCTCTTAGGTAACAGGGGGGCAGGACGGACTGGCCGCGTACGTCTCCTCCGCGTGGCAAGCGTCCTCAGTACCCCCAGTAACCAGGGGAGGTCTGAGCACCGAGCTGGCCACAGCTTGCCTGTTAATTAGGTATCTGGCGATTGTTTAGTTTCCTGCATACTTACCTGATCCTGTGTTCCCTGACGACTCTCTGCCTGCTCCTCCTGTACTGCGCATCTCTCCTGGTATTCTGACCCCTGGCTTCCACCTGACGATTCTTTGCGGACTCCTGTTGTACTTTGTTTCTCTCCTGGTATTTGACCTCGGCTTCTCCTGACTATTCTCTGCTTATTCCTTGGTACTGCGTAGCTCTCTCCTCTCCCCTGTGTGTAGTGTACGTGACCGTCACAAGATGAAACCAAGATCAACCTCTACCAGAATGATGGAAAGAAAAAAGAATGGCGAAGGCATGGTACAGCTCATGATCCAAAGGATACCACATCATCTGTAAAATATGGCGCAGGCAGTGTGATGGCTTGGGCATGCATGGCTGCCAGTGGCACTGGGTCCTTAGTGTTTATTGATGATGTGACACAGGACAGAAGCAGTCAGATGAATTCTTGGGTTTTCAGAGACATACTGTGTGCTCAAATCCAGCCAAACTGATTGGTCGGCGTTTCATAATACAGATGGACAATGACCCAAAACATAAAGCCGAAGCAACCCAGGAGTTTATTAAAGCAAATAAGTGGAATATTCTTGAATGGCCAAGTCAGTCACCTGATCTAAACCCAATAGAGAATGCATTTCACTTGTTAAATACTAAACTTCAGACAGAAGGTCCCAAAAACAAACAGCAACTGAAAATCGCTGCAGTAAAGGCCTGGCAGAACATTAAAAAGGAGGTAACACAGTGTCTGGTGATGTTCATGAGGTCAAGACTTCAGACAAAGGGTTTTCAACCAATTATTAGAAATTAACATTTTATTTTCAATGATTAAATTTGTCCAATTACTTTTGATCCCCTGATATGAAGGGATTGAGTTTAAAAAATGCTTTAATTCCTCACATTTTTATGCAATCATTTTGTTCAACCCACTGAATTAAAGCTGAAAGTCTGAACTTCAACTGCATCTGAACTGTTTTGTTCAAAATCCATTGTGGTAATGTGCAGAACAAAAATTAGAAAAATGTTGTCTCTGTCCAAATATATATGGACCTGACTGTATGTTAGTCACAATTCAATTAAATTGGCGTCAAATATCGCGATAGTATGCTAATCTCACAATAACACGTGAACCACAGCCCGAATGAAAATCACATGAGGCATAGTCAGCATCCCTTCCACAAAACAGACAGGGAGGAGGTGACGTCATCACATCATCCCTAAAGCCCAAGTATGCCGGTGTATGCCAATTACAACCGGCAGGCTCCGGCTCACGTGACATAGGCGCCATCTTAACCATCTCCCGACCGCCTAACGCAGGGATGTGTCCCGCGGGCGACCAGGTTATTCCTCTTTGATGCATCGCCGCATCATCTTGCGAGAGGTGAGATTTCACGTGAACGCGCACAGCAACGCTAAGCTCAGAAGTTGATCTACAGCCTGCCAGCAGCGATCATTCGCTGGCAGGCTGTAGATGCAATTTTTTTAACCCCAAAAAGGTATATTAGACGCTGTTTTGTTAACAGCGTCTAACATACCTGCTACCTGGTCCTCTGGTGGTCCCTTTTGCTTGGATCGACCACCAGAGGACACAGGCAGCTCTGTAAGTAGCACCAATCACCACACTACACTACACCCCCCCGTCACTTATTAACCACTGATCACCCCATATAGACTCCCTGATCAGCCCCCTGTCATTGATCACCCCCCTGTAGGGCTCCATTCAGACGTCCGTATGTGTTTTGCGGATCCGCAAAACATGGACACCGGCAATGTGCTTTCAGCATTTTGCGGATCCGCACATTGCCAGAACTATATAGAAAATGCCTTTTCTTGTCCGCAATTGCAGACAAGAATAGGACATGTTCTATAGGCTCTACAAAAACGCAGTGTTCGCCCGATCAGGCCTGATCTTGTGCGCACACTTGCGTTCAGTCCGCCCCACCACAGTGACAGAATTTCTTTCTTCTGATCACTGCAAAAACACCGTAAAATCGCTGCGGCGCTATAAAGATCACTTTTGAGGGGCATGGCGAGTTCATAGAAGATTTTTTTTTGGGCACAAGTTGTATCGCCGTACTCAGGAGAAGTAGGGCAATGTGGTTTGGGCTGTATTTTTACATATACCCATGCTGGGTGAGAGAAATATCTCTGTAAAATGACAACTTTGTATAAAAAAATGGGAAAAGTTGTCTTTTACAGAGATATTTATCTCACCCAGCATGGGTTTATGTAAAAATACACCCCAAAACACATTGCCCTACTTCTCCTGAGTACGGCATTACCACATGTGTGACACTTTTTTGCAGCCTAGGTGCGCAAAGGGGCCCAAATTCCAATGAGTACTTTTAGGGTTTCACAGGGCATTTTTACGCATTTGGATTTCAAACTACTTCTCACGCTTTAGGGCCCCTAAAATGCCAGGGCAGTATAAATACCCCACATGTGACCCCATTTTAGAAAGAAGACACCCCAAGGTATTCCATGAGGGGTATGGTGAGTTCATGTAAAATTTAATTTTTTCTCACAAGTTAGTGGAATATGAGACTTTGTAAGAAAAAAAAGAAAAAAATTAACATTTTCCGCTAACTTGTGACAAAAAAGAAAAAAATTCCATGAACTCAATATGCCTATCAGCAAATACCTTAGGGGGTCTGCTTTCCGAAATGGGGTCATTTGTGGGGTATTTCTAGTGTCTGGGCATTGTAGAACTTCAGGAAACATGACAGGTGCTCAGAAAGTCAAAGTGCGTAAATACATTTTTTTGCACCATAGTTTGTAAACGCTATAACTTTTACCCAAACCCAAAAATATACACTTATTGCTTTTTTTTTTATCAAAGACATGCAGAAAAATAAATTTAGAGAAAAATTTATATAGAAATGTAGTTTTATTTGAAAAATTTTGCAACAAAAAGTTAAAAATTTCATTTTTTTGCAAAAATTTGGGTCAATTTTGATTAATATCAAAAAGTAAAAATGTCAGTAGCACTGAAATACCACCAAATGAAAGCTCTATTAGTGAGAAGAAAAGGAGGTAAAATTCATTTGGATGGTAAGTTGTATGACTGAGCAATAAACCGTGAAAGTAGTGTAGTGCAGAATTGTAAAAAGTGGTCTGGTCATTAAGGGGGTTTAAGCTAGGGGGTCTGAGGTGGTTAAGAATGGGCACATGCCCTCACCTCTTCAAAATACAAATTAACAATAGGTAAACATATAAAATCCCAGATATTGGTTGATACACTGCCTGTCCAAAAAAAAAGTCGCCACCAAAAGAATAAAAAAGATTCTCTATAGGGTTTTCATACCTAACTTCATCCAGCGCGACATTCACTTCCTGTATTTGGCGGTGCTTGATTGACGTCTTCTCCCGGCCGGGCCGCGCTTGCGCAGAAGACTGAAGATTCTCTCTCGGCTGGGCAATGTCCTGAATGTGCACGCCACCGCGCATGCGCCATGGTGACTTATTCCTGGCCTGTATAGTACAGGGCCGGCGTGCGCATTCGCAGCTCTGTACTATACTGGCCAGGAAGAAGTCATCATGGCGCATGCGTGGCGGCGTGTGCGTTCAGGACATTGCGCGGCCCGGCTGGGAGAGAATCTTCAGTCTTCTGCACAAGCGCGGCCCAGCGTGATTCGACAGGAGAGGTGGCCATAACCAGGGGAGATGACCAACAACAATCAGGTAAGAGGGGACTTATTTTCTCAAAAAAGGTGGCTTAATTGGGTAATAAAATGTATTTAGAAAAATGATCACTGTAAAATCATTAAGAGATTTAACAGTGATCAATGCGATGGGAATACCCCTTTAAAGGTCTGGACTCTGGTGGCCAACCCATGTGTGAAAATGATGTCTCATGCTCCTTGAACCACTCTTTCACAATTTGAGCCCGATGAATCCTGGCATTGTCATCTTGGAATATGCCCGTGCCATCAGGGAAGAAAAAAATCCGATGATGGAATAACTTGGTCATTCAGTATGTTCAGGTAGTCAGCTGACCTCATTCTTGGACACAAACTGTTGCTGAACCTAGACCTGACCAACTGAAGCAACCCCAGATCATAGCACTGCCCCTCAGGCTTGTACAGTAGGCACTAGGCATGATGGGTGCATCACTTCATCTGCCTCTCTTCTTACCCTGATGCGCCCATCACTCTGGAACAGGGTAAATCTGGACTCATCAGACCACATGACCTTCTTCCATTGCTCCAGAGTCCAATCTTTATGCTCCCTAGCAAATTGAAGCCTTTTTTCTGGTTTGCCTCACTGATTAGTGGTTTTCTCACGGCTACACAGCTGTTCAGTCCCAATCCCTTGAGTTCCCTTTGCATTGTGCGTGTGGAAATGCTCTTACTTTCACTATTAAACATAGCCCTGAGTTCTACTATTATTTTTCTTTGATTTGATTTCACCAAACGTTTACGTGATCGCCGATCACAATCATTCAGGATTTTTTTCCCGCCACATTTCTTCCTCAAATACGATGGGTCCCCACTATCCTTCCAGTTTTTAATAATGCGTTGGACAGTTCTTAACGCAATTTTAGTAGTTTCTGCAATCTCCTTAGATGTTTTCTCTGCTTGATGCATGCCAATGATTTGACCTTTCTCAAACAGACTAACATCTTTTCCACGACCACGAGATGTGTTTTTCGACATGGTTGTTTAAGAACTGAGAAGCAACTCATTGCACCAGATAAAAGATAATCGCCCATGCAGTAATTATCCAATAGGAGGCTCATAACTGTTTGCTTAATTTAATCCAGGTGGCAACTTTTTTTTGGGACAAGCAGTGTAGCTCATAAATGGGATATATTATATTACATACTGAAAGATTATTATAAAAATAAATAAAAATAAAAATTATATGTGTGTAATACCATACTAAAGTGCTTTTGCAAAAAGGTGAGAAAAAGTAACAGTGCATTGAAGTGCAAAGTGCAGGTGAAGTGAACATGCAAATAAATATATATACATGTATATATGCATATATACCTAAATACTGATAATAAATAAAACATAGTGCATTATAATTGACCAATTTAAAAACCCAGACATAATTAAATCTCCATAATATACACATAATAATACAGTAATACTGCGTGTAGTCCATATGACAAAATCCATATTACAATTCAAATATACAATAATTAATATACAGTATATAATTCATATAAAGTGCCAAGAAACACCCAATTATTAGGTTCAGTAGTCAAAGACAACATAATGCTCTCGATAAATCACCAATGGAATCCCATTTCTTCATAGATACCAATCCCGGAACCATCATTGAAGTGGGTATTCTATAATATTCTCCTTCTTATTCAGCAGATAGATTTTAGTGCTCATCCCCTATATTGTCCATCAATGGAAAATCATTCATAAAGGGATCAGATCGGATAACTTATCTAAGGGAGAGCAGGTATCAGGTAAGTACAGTCCAGTATGGAAACATAAAATGATATACTATTAAAACACAAAAATAATAAAAACAATGGAACGATGACAACAGATCAGAGAAAAGAATCACAGAGCTGATTTTACATGGGATCATAAAAATGAGGCAAAACTGTTGCCTTCATTTAGACCTTTTGGAGCAACAGTATCAAGCATATAGGTCCATTTTGTTTCCCTCTGACTCACCAACTTTTTCCAATTGCCCCCCTGGGAGAGATGATGATCTGGTCAATACCCCGAAACCTCAGAAGTGAGCTGTCCGAGCCATGAATTTCCTTAAAATGTCTGGGAATCGTATGCCTGATTGTATACCCAGCACATGTTCTCTAATTCTACGTCTGAACTGACGTGTATTCATTTTTATGTAGATCTTTTTACAGGGACAAGTTGCCCAGTAGATAGATGACCCCCACAGTAGTACACGTGAGTGTATGTAGGGCTCAAACAATTACCCGACTGAATCGAGTAATTCGACACACAAAAAATCCTTGATGCAGGAGTGAAGCTTTTGCTATTACTTACCGCTCTGTGGTCACCTGCCGACCCACGCGCTGCACTGTATCGTGACACATCATCAGGACACTATGACCTGATGCTGAGTGATGTCAGGACGGCAGTGCAGCACGCGACGAAGGCACGCCGAAACGCGCGTTGGGGTAGCGCCATCCTGGTTGGTCCCCTCCTGGTCTGATCTTTGGTGAGTCTTATTCATTTCTTTACACCCCGGCTTTCTTTCATCTGGATTTTTATTTTCTTGTCAGGCTTCCACCTGCAGGCCGGGTGTGTATGCCCATGGTTGTGTGGGCTTTGCATCTTTTACTCTTTGACTCACCGTTTCCATCCACATTCATTCATTTTCTGCGGTTTATTTATTTTTCTATTATATATTCATCCCGCTGATTGTATACACCATCATTCATGACCGGAGTGCCCCTCCCAGGGTGGCGCCGTTCTCTCCTCTCCTTGCTCCTTTTCTGTTCCCTGCCCTACTGCATTTTTCGTATGCAACCTTGATGTCCTTTTATGTCTAAATAAAGTATTTATAACATTCACCATTTGGCTGTTTGAGCTCCTTTCTCTTTTTTGTTCTGATGTTGTGCTCGGGAGCTTTAGAAGAGTTATTTCTACAGGGGTGTCATTGTGGGTGTATTGGGTGGGCACAGGCTCCTCCCTGATTCTCCTTTCCCCTCTCTTTGGCGCCCCTAGGGTCGTCCCCCCTCTTCTTTTCTGTAATCTTATATTGTCTGATACCTGAGGAGTCCCAAAATCCATCCGCCCTATCCATATTGCAACATGTCACACATTTGCCACATACTTTATTACCCCATGTGGGTCTCCCTAGTCCAAAAATATCACTTGGCATAGATTTCACATAGTGACTTCTCACCAAGTGGTCTCTTAGATTATTTTGCCCTTCGATAAGTAATGGACGGATGTGTAGGCAAAAATTTTCCTATATATGGATCTATCCATACCAGGTCCCAATACTTAATGAGGGCTTCTCGTACCGCCTTCCATCGAGTGCTATAGCCTGTGATGAAACGTACTACTTCCTGATCTCCCTTACTTTGACCCATCTTATGTAAAAGATCTGACCTTCTAGAATTCCGGGTTCTTTAATAGCCTGCCTCTATATCTCTCGATCTATATCCCCTCTGTTTGAATCTTATCCGTAACTCCTCCGCCTAATGCTCAAAAGACTGTTCAGTAGAGCTAATTATTTTTATCCTCAGAAATTGCCCCGTAGGTATACTCCTAATTAGATTCTTGGGATATGAGGAGTCTGCATGCAGTAAGGCATTGACCGATGTACTTTTCCTGTACAGATCTGTTCTAATCCAACCTTTCTCGTCCACCTGAAAGTTAATATCCAGAAAATCAATGTTCTGTCTGCCTGTCTTGAAAGTGAGTTTAATATTGCTATCATTTTTATTCAATTGTCATATAAAAGACCCAAATTCCTCTTTATTCCTCTGCCAACTAATCATAACATCGTCAATATAGCATCCCCAGTACTGTACCTTGCTAGCTAAAGTCAGGAGGTCCGTCTGGAGGCTCTCCCCCTCCCACAACCCTAGGAACGGGTTAGCGTACGAGGGCACAAAGGTCGTCCCCAGTGCAGTTCCCTGGAGCTGTAAGAAACTCCAATAACACCAATATGAACTTACATCTTGTCTCATCCATATTGGAGGCTCGTAAATAAAATTCAACTGCCTTTAGGCCATCTGTGTGTTTAATCAATGTATAGAGATATTCCACATCGCATGTAGCCGTGATCATATCCGGCTTCAGTTGGATTCCTTTCAACTTCTGCAAGACATCAGTGGTGTCCTTTAGATACAAGAGTAGGCCCTCAACTAATGGGTGCAAAAAGAAATCAATATATTTACAAATAGGATCATTTAAACTACCGATGCCAGAAACATTTGGTCTCCCCGGTGGGCACGCAAAGTTCTTATGTACCTTTGGGAGAAGATATAAGGTGGAAATAAGGGATCTTCAATCGTCAAATACTGGCACCGTTTCTCAGAGATTATGCCATTATTCACTGCTTCCTGTAGAATTATCTCCAGTTCTCCTTTAAACTTCTGTTAGGAATTGAATGTTAGTTTTTTGTAACACTTAGATTCTCTCAACTGTCTCCGGGCTTCTTTTTCATACATAGTCAAGGGCTATATGACGATGTTCCTGCCCTTGTCTGACGGCTTTATCACCACAACAGACCATCTTTCCATCTCTTTCAGTGCTATTCTTTCCCCCTGACTACAGTTATCCCTAACAGTGCTGGTGGGAATACTTTTATGTTTAAACTGTTTTTATTCAGTTCAGTTATCAAGCAATTAACATGTCCACGTTTCATCCACTGAAATACAGATCATATATGTGTATTGACATGAACACATGACAGCCAAAGTATTTCTGCAATGTGCATGTTAATTAGTACAACATGGGGACTAATCCCAACACGTTCTATGAGAAAATAACATTAAGCATACAATAAAGAGACAAACAGAAAAAAGAGAGAAAGGTGAAAATAAAGAAAAAGAAGGGGGGGGGGAAGAGGACAGGAGGGGGAATGTATGATGAGAGTGACAGCCATCACGATGCGAGTATTGATATAAGTTCCGGAGAGTCTTGGAACTCGATCCATTGCGACCATATCTTATGAAATTTGTTCGAAAGGTCCGAAGCCTCAGCAGAGATCTCTTCCATTCTATTTATGTGCAACATTTCTTGATACCATTCTCTAATGTTAGGCGCATGTGTAGTGCGCCAATGCCTAGGGATCACTACCCTAGCCGCTGAGATGAAGAATCTCAACATGTTACGTTTCTGAGATGCGATAGAACCTGGTAGGATGGAGAGGAGCGCTATTTGAGGGGTGTTTTCTATTGACTTCCCCGTCATTTGGTGGGAATACTTTTAAATTCCCCTGACACTAATTAAACAAATAGTTCAATATTGGGGAATATTGATAATGCTGGAAATTTAGATGAACGGGGGATCAGATCTTTTGGAAACCCACCTGGTACAATCATTTTACTTGATTTCTCCTGTTCCTCCAATAACGAAGTTAGGGCAGTCAGGGCCTCCTGTTCCAAAATTGTCGGAAAATTGGGGTTCTTCTTTTCACTAAAAATCTTTTTGAAAACCAACTTCCTCCCAAATAAATGCAGATCCTTTACAGCTGAAAAACAGTCAAATTTGCACGCCGGTGAAAAAGACAAACCCCGCCCCAGCAGTTGGATCTGATCAGATAAAAGAATATGATTAGATTGATTACCTGGAGTGTTCCATGCAGAGTTACACTCTGACAAACCTGCTCCTATTAAGGGTCCGATGGCCCCTCCTGAACCTGAAGGGGTGGTACTGTCAAGCTTCCCTGTTGATAGTACCACCCCTGCGTTGGCTGGCCCGTACTGACGTTGGAGCCCTGGGCCAATGAGGTGGTGTGCCGGGGCTCCAGAGCGTCTGCACTGCCAGCAATTCCACCCAGCATGCAGTCACGCCTACTTGAGATGTGCTCTCTGCATAAAAGGCCGAATCCTACATGTGCAAGTGAATTTCTTGTCCTCTGGCTCCCCCTGCTAATTCCTTGTTGTATTGAAAACTGCTTTGGCTTTAGATTTCTGGATTTGGTATTGTGATGTTTCTTGGCATGTGACGATTTAGTATTTTTTGCATTTCATTGTCAAACTGGCACTTCACCCTTTACCCTACAACGAGTACTCTTTGTGTTTGTCTGTTTGTTGTTCCGTGGTAGGTAGGAATAGTGGGACCGGGCAGTTTTAGGGCTGCACTATCCCCGTTTGTGTGTGACGGTGGTCGTTATCCTGACAAGCGCAATGTGTAATCCATTCTGCCTGCTGCTGCTGTGGCGCGCAGGGTGAGCTCTCATGATCATTGGTGGAACTAGGTGAGTTTTACTGTTTTGTTTTCTTCCTGTGAAGGGGGCACATATTGGGTGAAAACTACTGTGAAGGTGGCACATATTGGGGAATAACTACTGTGAAGGGGCACATGTGGGCATAACTACTGTGAAAGGGGGCACATGTGGGAATAACTACTGTGAAAGGGGGCACATATCTAGGCATAGCTATTGTGACGTGGGCATAACTACTGCGAAGGTTGCACATTTCTGGGTATAACTATTGTGAACGGGGCAAATCTGGGCATTACTACTGTGACGGGGCACAATGTGGGCATAGCTACTGTGTGGTGACATAAAGGGAGAATAACAACTATCTGGGGGTATTAAGCCCTTCGCTACCAGCGCTGTACATGTATGTCGCTGGAGCAATGGGCAAACATGGCGCCTGCAGTGAGCGTCATGGCTGGCGGGTCTCCGCTGTTTCAAACAGCAGAGACCCGCGGCTAACAACCGCAACTGGCAATAATGCCGATCATTAAAGCCTTTAGATGCCATGATCAAGTGAGATCACGGCATCTAAAGTGCTTCCGGGCGTCTTACCGGTATCCTCTTCGGCCAATGAGGATGCCAGTAATTTATTTTAATGAGCTGGGTCTTAAGAAATGAACAATTCTGAACAATTAATGGATGTAAAAAAATCCATGATTGTTCAGAATTTGGACTTTGTAGGCTCAAATAAGAGCTTTAAAATCATAAATTTTTAAAAAAATATATATATAAAAAAAAAGTTTAAATCACCCCTTTTCTGTAGAATAAAAAAATACATATATAATAAAAAATATAAACATCATGGGTATCCCCATGAACAAAAACGCCCGTACTATTAAAATATAAAAATATTATCCAATACGGCGAATAGCATAACGGACACAAGGGTCAAAAGGCCAATTTGACATTTTTTCATAGCTCCTCTTCCCCCAAAAAAGTAATAAAATGTGATTAAAAAGTCTCACACACACACACACACTCTAAGGCCTCTTGCACACGACCGTATGTATTTTGCTGTCCTCAAAAAACGGAACAGAATGGAACGGAACAGCTGGCCCCTAATAGAACAGTACTATCCTTGTCTGTTATGCGGACAATAATAGGACAAGTTCTACCTTTTAGCGGAACGGATATACAGAAACGGAATGCACATGGATTGCCTTTGTTTCTGCGGAACCATTGAAAGGAATGGTTTTGCATACAGACCGCAAATGGAAACAATAAAAACTACAGATTGTCCTGCAAAAAATGAGCCCCCAGTAGATATAACTATAAAAAAGTTATGGGGGTCAGAATATGGTGATATAAAAAATAAATAAAAATTATCAAAGTTTAGATTTATTTTTACACTATTTAGACATAAAAACATATACATATGTGGTATCGTTGTAACCGTACTGACATAGAGAAGGAAGTGCACAGATCAGTTTTGCCACAAACACAACGCCATGGGAACAAAACCCGTAAAATGGTGGAGAATTTTTTTTTTTCCCAATTCCACCCCATTTGGATTTTTCCCACTACATTGTATGCCATATTAAATGGTGGCATTAAAAAATACAACTTGTCATGCTAAAAATAAGCCCTCATACAGTTATGTGAACGGAAAAATAAAAAAAGTTATGGCTCAAGGAAGATAGGGAAAAAAATGAAAACGCAAAAACAAAAAAACCTCTGGCATCCTAAGGGTTAAGGGCAGGGGAGTAGCTATAGGGGGTGAAGAGGTAGCAGTCGCTACCGGGCCCAGGAGCCTGAGGGGGCCCAAAGACCTTTGTGCTGCATTAGAAGACACCGGTATTATAGAAAGTGCATGCTGGTCAAGTTACACCTCTCGCTGGGGGCAAGGGGTTAGGTCAAAATGGAGGGGAGGAAGGATGCTGTTTCAATTTTTGTCTCAGGCAATATGAAGGCTATATGCTTCCCTGCCCTTGGTCACAAAAGACTGAGGGAATAGGGTCCCAAGCTGATCTCTTGTACCAGGGCCCATGAGCCTTTAGATATGCCCCTGGTTAAGGGGACCAGGCAGGACTGGGTATGTATAGTTACGTTTAAGGCGGAATTAGAGGCGTGGTCTAATATTATCCCTCTTTGCGCTTTTCAAAAGTTGGTAGGTATGCTATTGCTACTGTGTGCAGGCACAATATGGGCATAACTACTGCGTGGGAGCACGCCTGCTATTACCCCTCTTTGCGATTTTCAATAGTTGGAAGGTAGGTAAATCGTCCATGATCCAGGATATTTCAGTCCCAATTCATGTGGGGATACCTCATACACTACTGTTACTTGTAACTCCTGTCTGACTTGGCACAATTATAACTGCAGCCCAGGGGAGTGCTCATTAAATAAGTGACGACACGTCGTCACCACAAACAGGACTCGTGTGTTAACTAGCACAGCCCCGCCGTTTACAACTCAGGTAAAAGGAAAGAAAACGCCCACTACGTAGATTAGCCAATCAGCTCGCGAGTGATAATGACTGACGCTAGTCCCAGCCAATCAGTGCCTGAGACAGAGAGGCGCCAAACCGGTTGATCGAACTGAATGTGAGGGAGTGGTGTAGGTGAATAGCAACTGAACTGAGGCGGGCCGACAAGTCGTGACATGTACGTGCGATATAGTCATTACTGTTCTATAACGGTCAAATAAGTTTCTGCTTGATGTGCTATTGTTACCCACGTGTGATAGGTGTTTAGTCACGTGCTGTATGAGTGATGCAGGGCTGGCTATACACAGATGTATATAGTGTATTTCTCTGGCGAGGTCCTGTGTGCATAAAGTGTTTTATTCTCTCTCTTCCCCCCATTGCTGTTCCTTTTAAGTAATGTGGGATGGGACTGCTGGGCTCAGTAGTTCTCTGCCATTGGGAGATTAATTTGGTCCATTATTCTGTGTGGATATCTGCTGCACAGACTCTCATCACCTTACAATACATGCTGTGGCCACCCATGGTTGATGCCATAACTCTCCAGCTGTATTAATATGACTTTTATTTCACCGCAGGTGCTGGCTCAGGACTTTCTGTGTGGAAGGCGTTTATGGTAAGATGGCGGCAGGTAGATCCGCTTCGTGTTTGACACCATATCCCTGACAATCTGAATCCAGCTTGCTGTGTCCAGTAGTCACCTTGGTCCATGTCATGCAGACAAACGTATTATTATTATTTTTTTCATGTGGACCGTATGCAGAATCATTCATTTCAATGGATCCACCCAAAAAAAAAAAAATGGAAGTTACTCTGTGTGCATGCTATTTCCGTATGTCAGTTCTGCAAAAAAATAGAACTTGTCCTATTATTGTCTGCATTACGGACAATAACAGGGCTGTTCTATAAGGGGCCAGCTGTTCCGTTCCGCAAAATACGGAATGCACATGGATGTCATCCATATTTGCGGATCTGTTTTTTGCGGACTGCAAAATACATACGGTTGTGTGCATGAGCCCTACATGTACAAGTTATCTTCACAGGATATTCGGACTAGTGAGCCTAGAACTGCGCTGCCCCCTCCTTAGGGTCATGCACACGGACTTTGTTTTGGGTCCACATCCGATTAAAAAAAATGCAAATCGGATGTGGACCTATTCACTTTAGTGGGGTTGCAAAAGATACGGACAGCACAAAGTGCCGTTCCGCTGCAACTGCAAAAAAAATAAAAATAGAACATGTCCTATTCTCTAGGACAGTTCTATAGAGGGCGGGACGTTCTGTTCTGCAAAATGCGGGACTTGCACGACCGGTGTTTTGGGAATCTGTATGTAAGGGTCACCTTGACTAAAGTTTTTACTCCAGTTTTTGACCTCTTTAACCACTTCAACCCCGCTAGCTAAAACCCCCTTAATGACCAGGCCACTTTTTACACTTCTGCACTACACTACTTTCACCGTTTATCGCTCGGTCATGCAACTTACCACCCAAATGAATTTTACCTCCTTTTCTTCTCACTAATAGAGCTTTCATTTGGTGGTATTTTATTGCTGCTGACATTTTTACTTTTTTTGTTATTAATCAAAATGTAACGATTTTTTTGCAAAAAAATTACATTTTTCACTTTCAGCTGTAAAATTTTGCAAAAAAAACAACATCCATATATAAATTTTTACCAAATTTATTGTTCTACATGTCTTTGATAAAAAAAAAATGTTTGGGCAAAAAAAAAAAATGGTTTGGGTAAAAGTTATAGCGTTTACACACTATGGTACAAAAATGTGAATTTCCGCTTTTTGAAACAGCTCTGACTTTCTGAGCACCTGTCATGTTTCCTGAGGTTCTACAATGCCCAAACAGTAGAAAAACCCCACAAATGACCCCATTTTGGAAAGTAGACACCCTAAGGTATTCGCTGATGGGCATAGTGAGTTCATAGAACTTTTTATTTTTTGTCACAAGTTAGCGGAAAATGATGATTTTTTTTATTTTTTATTTTTTTTCCTTACAAAGTCTCATATTCCACTAACTTGCAACAAAAAATTAAAAATTCTAGGAACTCGCCATGCCCCTCACGGAATACCTTGGGGTGTCTACTTTCCAAAATGGGGTCACTTGTAGCGTAGTTATACTGCCCTGGCAATTTAGGGGCCCATATGTGTGAGAAGTAGTTTGCAATCGAAATCTGTAAAAAATGACCGGTGAAATCCAAAAGGTGCTCTTTGGAATGTGGGTCCCTTTGCCCACCTAGGCTGCAAAAAAGTGTCACACATCTGGTATCGCCGTACTCAGGAGAAGTTGGGCAATGTGTTTTGGGGTGTCATTTTACATATAACCATGCTGGGTGAGAGAAATATCTTGGCAAAAGACAACTTTTCCAAATTTTTTTATACAAAGTTGGCATTTGACTAAGATATTTTTCTCACCCAGCATGGGTATATGTAAAATGACACCCCAAAACACATTCCCCAGCTTCTCCTGAGTACGGCGACATCACATGTGTGACACTTTTGCGCATCTAGGCTGCAAAAGTGCCCAAATTCCTTTTAGGAGGGCATTTTTAGACATTTGGATCCCAGACTTCTTCTCACGCTTTAGGGCCCCTAAAAAGCCAGGGCAGTATAAATACCCCACATGTGACCCCACTTTGGAAAGAAGACACCCCAAGGTATTCAATGAGGGGCATGGCGAGTTCATAGAAATGTATTTTTTTGGCATAAGTTAGCGGAAATTGATTTTTTTTTTTTTTTTTTTTTTCTCACAAAGTCTCACTTTCTGCTAACTAAAAATTTAAATCTTTCATGGACTCAATATGCCCCTCAGCGAATACCTTGGGGTGTCTTCTTTCCAAAATGGGGTCAGTTGTGGGGTGTTTGTACTGCCCTGGCATTTGAGGGTCTCCGCAATCATTACATGTATGGCCAGCATTAGGAGTTTCTGCTATTCTCCTTATATTGAGCATACAGGTAATGAGATTATTTTTTCCGTTCAGCCTCTGGGCTGAAAGAAAAAAACGAACGGCACAGATTTCTTCATTCGCATCGATCAATGTGGATGAAAAAATCTCTGCCAAAAAAAAAAGAGGGGAAAGGCGTCTGCCAGGACATAGGAGCTCCGCCCAACATCCATACCCACTTAGCTCGTATGCCCTGGCAAACCAGATTTCTCCATTCACATCAACCGATGTGGATGAATAAATCATTGCCGGGATTTTTTTTTTTTTACATACAAAGTGGTTTGCCAAAGCATAGGAACGCCGCCTCCTCCTCAGCTCGTATGCCTTGGCAAACATATCTGTTACTGCAGAGTAGAAATCTTGTCTTGCAGCGCCGCATACACCGACTTGCGTGTAATCTGACAGCAGCGCAATGCTTCTGTCAGAATGCACATCAGTGCTGCAGCTAGTCGATCGGTTGGTCCACCTGGAAGGTAAAAAAAAAGAAAAGAAAAAACCAGTCCGCAACGCAATAATTTTATTAACTTTGGAACAGAACTTATAAACTTTAACTTTTTGAACTAAACATGAACCTTTTTGCTTACTGGTGTTTTTTTTTTTTTTTTTTTTTTTTTACCTTTATAGAACAAACCTCTCCTTCCCCATGGGTCAATGTGCAAAGCGCAAATTGCCCAAAGATGTGGCAAAGTGCGTTATGCACTTTGTCCCAGGTGAAAGGAGAGGTTTGCAGCAGCTGTATGTGAATGGGCCCTAATAGCCCTGTGTGCCTGTCCTGGTGAGATGTGATCCCTATGCTAATAGTGTACCTGTGAGTGATATTTCCGGAAACACTCTCCAAAGCATAGGGCAGGGTGGTCAGGACAGTTAGGACAGAAATAGTGGGTGTCACGCCTTATTCCACTCCTGCTACAGACACAACATTTTTTTCGGGGTGGCGGTCGGTTTGAGGTACCAGGAACGACACTGGGGAAATGTCGCTCGTGTAGACGGCTAACTACACTGGTGGATGGGGCCACGGAACCTCCTGGATACAGGAGGTTCGCGATGATCTCTTCCTGAAATTTTGAGGAAGGATCCAGTTCTCCCAGCCTTAGGCCTCATGCACACGACAGTTTTTTTTCACGGTCCGAAAAAACGGGGTCCGTGGGTCCGTGATCCGTGACCGTTTTTTCGTCCGTGGGTCTTCCTTGATTTTTGGAGGATCCACGGACATGAAAAAAAAGTCGTTTTGGCGTCCGCCTGGCCGTGCAGAGCCAAACAGATCCGTCCTGAATTACAATGCAAGTCAATGGGGACGGATCCGTTTGAAAATTGAGCCACAGTGTGTCATCTTCAAACGGATCCGTCCCCATTGACTTACATTATAAGTCTGGACGGATCCGCTTGCCTCTGCACGGCCAGGCGGACACCCGAACATAACTTGAAGCGTCCCCATCACCATGGGAACGCCTCTACGTTAGAATATACTGTCGGATATGAGCTACTTCGTGAAACTCATTTCCGACAGTATATTCTAACACAGAGGCGTTCCCATGGTGATGGGGACGCTTCAGGTTAGATTACACTGCAAACTTGGTACAAGACTGCCCCCTGCTGCCTGGCACCACCCGATCTCTTACAGGGGGATATGATAGCACAATTAACCTCTTCAGGTGCGGCACCTAAAGGGGTTAATTGTACTATCATATTCTCCTGTAAGAGATCAGGGCTGCCAGGCAGCAGGGGGCAGACCCCCCCCTCCCCAGTTTGAATATCGTTGGTGGCACAGTGTGTGCCCATCGCCCCCCCCTTCCTCCCTTTATAGTTAAAAATCGTTGGTGGCACAGTGTGTGCCCATCGCCCCCCCCCTTCCTCCCTCTATAGTTAAAAATCATTGGTGGCACAGTGTGTGCCCATCGCCCCCCCTTCCTCCCTCTATATTTAAAAATCGTTGGTGGCACAGTGTGTGCCCATCGCCCCCCCCCTTCCTCCCTCTATAGTTAAAAATCGTTGGTGGCACAGTGTGTGCCCATCGCCCCCCTCCATCTTCCCCCCCCCCCCCCCATCATTGGTGGCAGCGGAGTTCCGATCGGAGTCCCAGTTTAATCGCTGGGGCTCCGATCGGTAACCATGGCAACCAGGAAGCTACTGCATCCCTGGTTGCCATGGTTACTTAGCAATAGTACAATTGTAGAAGATTCAAACTTATCTGCCTGCTGCTGTGATGTCTGTGACCGGCCGGGAGCTCCACCTACTGGTAAGTGAAAGGTCTGTGCGGTGCATTGCTAAAGAACTGTCACTTACCAGTAGGAGGAGCTCCCGGCCGGTCACAGACATCGCAGCAGCAAGCAGGTAAGTATGAATCTTCTACTATTGTACTATTGCTAAGTAACCATGACAACCAGGGATGCAATAGCTTCCTGGTTGCCATGGTTACCGATCGGAGCCCCAGCGATTAAACTGGGACTCCGATCGGAACTCCGCTGCCACCAATGATGGGGGGGGGGGGGAGGGGGGCGATGGGCACACACTGTGCCACCAACGATTTTTAAATATAGAGGGAGGAAGGGGGGGGGCGATGGGCACACACTGTGCCACCAACGATTTTTAAATATAGAGGGAGGAAGGGGGGGGGCGATGGGCACACACTGTGCCACCAACGATATTCAAACTGGGGAGGGGGGGGTCTGCCCCCTGCTGCCTGGCAGCCCTGATCTCTTACAGGAGAATATGATAGTACAATTAACCCCTTTAGGTGCCGCACCTGAAGAGGTTAATTGTGCTATCATATCCCCCTGTAAGAGATCGGGTGGTGCCAAGCAGCAGGGGGCAGTCTTGTACCAAGTTTGCAGTGTATTCTAACTAGAAGCGTCCCCATCACCATGGGAACGCTTCTGTGTTAGAATATTCTGTCGGAAATGAGTTTTCACGAAGTGAAAACTTAGATCAGAAAAAGCTTTTATGCAGACGGATCTTCGGATCCGTCTGTATGAAAGCAACCTACGGCCACGGATCACGGCCACGGATGCCAATCTTGTGTGCATCCGTGTTCTTTCACTGACCCATTGACTTGAATGGGTCCGTGAACCGTTGTCCGTCAAAAAAATAGGACAGGTCATATTTTTTTGACGGACAGGATACACGGATCACGGCCTCGGCTGCAAAACGGTGCATTTTCCGATTTTTCCACGGACCCATTGAAAGTCAATAGGTCCGCGAAAAAAAACGGAAAACGGCACAACGGCCACGGATGCACACAACGGTCGTGTGCATGAGGCCTTACTGTAGAGAACAAAACTATTATACAGAGCCAATTGAATTAAATATACAGATACCTTCTTATACCAGCGTCTGGTTCTGCGGGACACTAAATACGGAGCCAACATCTGGTCATTGAAGTCCACCCCTCCCATGAGCAAATTATAGTCGTGGACTGAGAGGGGCTTTTCAATGACACGGGTTGCTCGCTCAATTTGGATTGTCGTGTCTGCGTGAATGGAGGAGAGCATGTAAACGTCACGCTTGTCTCTCCATTTCACCGCGAGCAGTTCTTCGTTACACAGTGCGGCCCTCTGCCCCCTTGCAAGACGGGTGGTAACGAGCTGCTGGGGGAAGCCCGCGCGACTAGTTCGCGCGGTGCCACAGGCGCCAATCCGTTCTAGAAACAAATGCCTAAAGAGGGCCACACTTGTGTAAAAATTGTCCACATAAAGATGGTACCCCTTGCCGAATAAGGGTGACACCAAGTCCCAGACTGTCTTCCCACTGCTCCCCAGGTAGTCAGGGCAACCGACCGGCTCCAGGGTCTGATCTTTTCCCTCATAGATCCGAAATTTGTGGGTATAGCCTGTTGCCCTTTCACAGAGCTTATACAATTTGACCCCATACCGGGCGCGCTTGCTTGGGATGTATTGTTTGAAGCCAAGGCGCCCGGTAAAATGTATCAGGGACTCGTCTACGCAGATGTTTTGCTCAGGGGTATACAAATCTGCAAATTTCAGGTTGAAATGGTCTATGAGGGGCCGAATTTTGTGGAGCCGGTCAAAAGCAGGGTGGCCTCTGGGACGGGAGGTGCTGTTATCACTAAAGTGCAGGAAACGCAGGATGGTCTCAAATCGTGTCCTGGACATAGCAGCAGAGAACATGGGCATGTGATGAATTGGGTTTGTGGACCAATATGACCGCAATTCATGCTTTTTAGTTACACCCATGTTGAGGAGGAGGCCCAGAAAAGTTTTAATTTCGGAAACTTGGACTGGTTTCCACCGGAAAGACTGGGCATAAGAGCTTCCCGGGTTGGCGGATATAAATTGTGTGGCATACCGATTTGTTTCGGCCACGACTAAGTCCAAGAGCTCCGCAGTCAAGAACAGCTCAAAAAATCCCAGGGCCGAACCGATCTGAGCTGTCTCAACCCGAACTCCAGACTGGGCAGTGAAAGGGAAAACTACAGGTGCGGCTGAAGTTGGGGACTGCCAATCAGGGTTTGCCAGCACCTCAGGGATTCTAGGGGCTCTACGGGCACGTCTTTGCGGTGGCTGCGACGGGGTCACTACTGCTCGTGCCACCGTACCAGCTTCAACTGCCCTTCTGGTGCTCGCCACTTCACCAGGTTGTACGGCAGTGCTGGTACTAGGTCCAGGAAGGGCTGCGCTGCTGGTGTATGCCTCACCACGTAATCCGACAGCACCAGCCCCACTCTGCTGCTCTTGAAGCGGATCCTGCGCAACCTGCGGTCTAGCGACACGGGGCCGGGTACGCCTGGTGCTATCAGGGACCTCAGCCTCCTCGTCCGAACTTTGGGTCAGAGAGCCACTGCTTTCTACAGGTTCGTATTCTGACCCGCTAGATTCATCAGATGAGGGTTCCCATTCCTCATCCGACTGGGTCAGAAGCCTGTAGGCCTCTTCAGAAGAATACCCCCTGTTTGACATTTGGGCAACTAAATTTAGGGGTATTCCCTGAGACTACCCAAGAAAAAAAGCAAGCCTGTCTTACAAAGGGGAGGCTAGCGAAGTACCGGAGGCCGCTGCGGTTGATAAAAAATATCAAAACTGATTTTTTTATCGCCGCAGTGCGTGTAAAGTGAATGTGCAGTGATCAAAAAAATAATAATTTTTTGTCACTGCGGTGGGGCGGGCGTTGGTGAACTCACGTGTGGGCGACCGATCAGGCCTGATCGGGCAAACACTGCGTTTTGGGTGGAGGGTGAACTAAAGTGACACTAATACTATTATAGATCTGACTTTAATCAGTTTTGATCACTTCCAGATACTATAAAAGTACAAATGCTGATTAGCAATACGCTAACCAGCGAATAAGGGACTGCGGTGCGGTGGGCTGGGCGTTAACCGATCCCTAAACTACCTAACCAAGGGGCCTAAACTATACCTAAAACCTAACGGTCAATACCAGTGAAAAAAAAAAAAGTGACAGTTTGCACTGATCACTTTTTTCCTTTTCACTAGTGATTGACAGGGACAAGAAGGGGTGATCAAAGGGTTAATTGGGGTGCTGGGAGGTGATCTGGGGGCTAAGTGTGGTGTTGGTGGGTACTCACAGTGATGTGTGCTCCTCTGCTGGAACCAACCCACCAAAAGAAGGAGCAGAGGAGCACAGCAGCCATATAACCACATCATATTTACTAATATGATGGGTTATCTGGCTGCTGATTCGTTTTTTTGAAAATCAGCAACCTGCCAGCCACGATCATTGGCTGGCAGGTTGCTGATGAAATTGTCTTTTGAATTTTGCCGGCCCGCGATGCGCATGCCGGCTTTCCCCGAAATCTCGCGAGAGGACGCACCGGCGCGTCCACCCAGAACAACAGGACCGCCGCAAAGACGCAATCCTGCGTACGGCGGTCCTGAGCCGGTTAAGATGAGTGTCCTGTGCGAAAATCACACTCTGTGTGTGCGCGTTCGTGATTTCCCCTTTGTGGACACTGCTCATTTCGCCGGCGTGCGACATTGTTTTATAATGGTGTGTATCTTTACAGACTAATATTGACATCATTATGTCTTTATAATTCTGTAGAAGTAACGTCATGCAGAGATACACTGCATTATAAATCATAATGCCATGCGCTACTGCAAAACGAGCAGTGTCCATAACTAACCTTAGGCCTCGTTCACATCTACGCTGAGTCCTCTGTTCTGAGAAATTGAAAAATAGAGGGCTGTCGTATGCCCCATTTGTTTGGGTGTGTTAGAGCATCAGTTATGCTCAGTTAGGGCCTGCACCATCTTGTATCCACCAATTCTCACAGACGTCCGGTCTGCCCATAATAACCTATACACGACAGAATGGAGTTCCATTTTATTTATTTATTTTTTCCTTGAAAGTCAGAGGATGATAGATACAAGCAGGTTATGTTCTGTTTGCACTCATTCAATCCTTTTAACCCCTTAAGGACACAGCCATATTTTACCTTAACACCTTAAGGACCCGGCTCATTTTCACCTTAAGGACCAGGCCATTTTTTGCAAATCTGACCAGTGTCACTTTAAGTGGTGATAACTTTAAAACGCTTTAACTTATCCAGGCCGTTCTGAGATTGTTTTTTTTCGGCACATATTGTACTTCATGACACTGGTAAAATGAAGTAAAAATAAATAAATTTTTATTTGTAAAAAAATTGCAAATTTTCAAGTTTCAATTTCTCTACTTCTATAATACATAGTAATACCTCCAAACATATTTATTACTTTACATTCCCCATATGTCTACTTCATGTTTGCATCATTTTGGGAATGATATTTTATATTTTGGGGATGTTACAAGGCTTAGAAGTGTGGAAGCAAATCTTGAAATTCTTCTGAACTTTTCAAAAACCCAATTTTTAGGGACCAGTTCAGGTCTGAAGTCACTTTGTGAGGCTGATATAATAGAAACCACCCAAAAATGACACCATTCTAGAAACTACACCCCTCAAGGTATTCAAAACTGATTTTAAACCCTTTAGGTGTTCCACAAGAATTAATGGAAAATACAGATACAATTTCAAAATTTCACTTTTTGGGCATATTTTCCATTTTAATAATTTTTTTCCAGTTACAAAGCAAGGGTTAACAGCCAAACAAGACTCAATATTTATGGCTCTGATTCTGTAGTTTACAGAAACACCCCATATGTGGTCATAAACCACTGTACGGGCACACGGCAGGGCGCAGAAGGAAAGGAATGCCATACGGTTTTGGAAAGGCAGATTTTGCTAGACAGTTTTTTTTGGGACACCATGTCCCATTTGAAGCCCCCCTGATGCACCCCTAGAGTAGAAACTCCATAAAAGTGACTCCATCTAAGAAACTACACCCCTCAAGGTATTCAAAACTGATTTTACAAACGTTGTTAACCCTTTAGGTGTTCCACAAGAGTTATTGGCAAATAGAGATGACATTTCAGAATTTCAATTTTTGGGCAAATTTTTCATTTTACATTTTTTTCAGTTACAAAGCAAGGGTTAACAGCCAAACAAAACTCATTATTTATGGCCCTGATTCTGTAGTTTACAGAAACACCCCATATGTGGTCATAAACCACTGTACGTTGCAGCCCCCAGATGGATGGGGGAACAGAGGGAGGGAGCTCCCCTCCTTCCCCTTCCCCGTCTGCTCAGTTGTAACAGCCGGCACTCAGGGCTGTCACCATGTCTGCAGACATGGTGACAGTTTAATGCGAGGACGAGTAGGAGCGCTAAGTACCCTTGCTCCAGGACGAGTATACTCGTCCAAGGTCCTGAAGGGGTTAAAGGGGTTCTGCACTTTGTTTTAACTGATGATCTATCCACAGGATAGATCATCAGCTTCTGATCGGCGGGGGTCCGACACCCAGGACCACCGCCGATCAGCTGTTTGAGAAGGCAGCGGCGCTGGCCCACTGAAGTCACGACTAGTATCAACTAGCGTGGGCGGGGCTAAGCTCCATTCAAGTGAACAGAGTCGTGACGTCAGTGGGTCGGCAGTAAACAGTGAGAAGGCTGTGGCACTGCTGGAGCGCCGCTGCCTTCTCAAACAGCTGATTGGCGGGGGTCCCGGGTGTCTGACCCCCGCCAATCAGAAGCTGATGATCTATCAAGAGGATAGATCATCAGTTAAATGAAAGTGCAAAACCCCTTTAAGGACCAGACCATTTTTTGCAAATCTGACCAGTGTCGCTTTATGTGGTGATAACTTTAAAACGCTTTGACTTATTCAGACCATTCTGAGATTGTTTTTTTCGTCACATATTGTACTTCCTGACACTGGTAAAATGAAGTAAAAAAAAAATTCATTTTTATTTATAAAAAAAATACCAAATTTACCAAATTAATACATAGTAATACCTCAAAAAATAGTCATTACTTTACATTCATCATATGTCTACTTCATGTTTGGATCATTTTGGGAATGATATTTTATATTTTGGGGATGTTACAAGGCTTAGAAGTTTAGAAGCAAATCAAAAAAACCAATTTTTAGGGACCAGTTAAGGTCTGAAGTCACTTTGTGAGGCTTACATAATAGAAACCACCCAAAAATGACCCCATTCTAGAAACTACACCCCTCAAGCTATTCAAAACCATTGTTAACCCTTTAGGTGTTCCACAAGAGTTAATGGCAAATAGAGATATACAATTTTTTGGCAAATTTTCCATTTTAATCCATTTTTTTCCAGTAACAAAGCAAGGGTTAACAGCCAAACAAAACTCAATATTTATTGCCCTGATTCTGTAGTTTGCAGGAACGACCCATATGTGGCCGTAAACTACTGTACGAGCACACAGTAGGGGGTAGAGGGAAAGGTGCACCATGTAGTTTTTGGAAGGCAGATTTTGCTGGACTGGTTTATTTACACCATGTTCCATTTGAAGCCCCCCTGATGCACTCCTAGAGTAGAAACTCCAGAAAAGTGACCCCATTTTGGAAACTACGGTATAAGGAGGCAGTTTTGTTGGGACAATTTTTAGGGTACATGTCATTTTTAGTTTATCTATATTACATTTTTGTGAGGCAAGGTTACCAAAAATAGAAATTCTGAAATTTCATCTCCATTTGCCATAAACTGTTGAGGAACACCTAAAGGGTTAATAAAGTTTGTAAAATCAGCTGTGAATACCTTAAGAGGTGTAGTTTCTTAGATGGATTTTCTACTCTAGGGGTGCATCAGGGGGGCTTCAAATGGGACATGGTGCCAAAACAAAAAAAAGCCAGCAAAATCTGCCTTCCAGAAACAATACAGCGTTCCTTTCCACACATATGTGGTGTTTCTGTAAACTGCAGAATCAGGGTAATAAACATTTATTTTGTTTGGCTGTTAACCCTTGCTTTGTTACTGGGGAAAAAAAGGATAAAAATTTAAAATTTGCCAAAAAATTGCTGTTTTGGCACAGTTTTTATAAAAAAAATTTGACCGTGTTCATCTGAGGGGTTAGGTCATGGGGTATTTTTATAGAGCAGATTCTTACGGACGTGGCGATACCTGTCTACTTTTTATTTTAGTTTTACTAAATAATATTTTTTGTTTTTGTTTTAGTGTCTCAAGTCTGAGAACCATAGTTTTTTTTTTTTTAATCCGATTGTCAGTGGCTAAATTGGGAAAGGGGAATATAAATTTAGTGGAAGTGTGGTACTCCCTGAAGCAACCAATAATGCAGAAGCCCGGATGATCGGGGCACGTGTCACACTGAGTGGTGGTGTCCTTCCGTATCCCCCTCCTGTGACACAGTCTGCACTTTTTTGGGGTCCGTCCCTTCTTTCCAGTATGGGGGACCACACCTGCAAAGTGTTGGCCAGGGACGATCCGGGTGCCTCCTGTTCCCGAGGTACTCCGGCCTGCTCTTTCCCGTTCAAAAAATATCAGGGCCTTGAGGACTGCCTCATAGAACTGAAGGAATTTCCCTGTGTTGCCAGCGCTCTGGGATAGCACAAAAGAGTTGTACAAGGCAACCTGTACCAAGTACACCGCAACTTTTTTGTACAGTGCCCGGATTTTGTGCATGGTGTTATATGGCTTAAGGACTTGATCAGAAAGATCAACTCCTCCCATATACCGATTGTAGTCGACGATACAATCTGGCTTGAGGACCGTTGCCGCGGTACCTCGCACAGGGACGCACAGGGCCGTTACCGTGAATTGTGGACAGTACAAGGACATCCCTCTTGTCCTTTTATCTGACCAGCAAAAGGTTTCCACTAGTAAGGGCGCGGGTCGCACCCCTGGGGATAGGTACCTGGAGGGAGTGGGTAGGCAGGCCGGCATTGATTTTTCCGCATGGTCCCACAAGCGGACGTGGATCTGGCGGCGAAGGACTGGAACAAAGGGATACTAGTATAAAAGTTATCCACGTACAGGTGGTAACCCTTATCTAGCAGTGGGTGCATAAGGTCTCGCACAAGTTTCCCACTAACACCCAGAGTGGGGGGGACATTCTGGGGGTTGAATACGGGAATCTCGCCCCTCGTACACACGAAACTTGTAAGTGTACCCTGAGGTACTCTCACAAAGTTTGTTCAGCTTCACGCAATACCTCGCCCGCTTAGAGGGAACATACTGGCAGAAAATGAGTCTCTCCTTGAACGCAATGAGAGACTCATTAACCGCGACCTCCCTTCCAGGTACATAGGCCTGCACAAATTTGGCCCCAAAGTGATCGATGATGATCATAGGCAGGATCGCCTTGTGGGGGACATGCTGCATTATCTGCATAATGCAGGCATTTCCGGGTGGCCTCAAACCGGGAGCGTGTCATGGCCCTACTGTAAAGTGGGGTCTGGTAGAGGACGTCCCCACTCCAGTAATGCCTGACACTAGGTTTTTTTGACTAGGCCCATGTGCAGCACGAGGCCCCAAAATGTAATCTCGGCTGCACTGACCGGAGTCCAGCCACCAGCCCTAGCCAAAAAGGAGCCCGGGTGTTGAGCAATGAACTGTTGGGCGTACAGGTTCGCTTGCTCCACCATCAGATTTACAAAGTGGTCACTGAAAAAAAAGACTAAGGCCTCTTTCACACTTGCGCCGGATCCGGCGTGTACTCCACTTGCCGGAATTACACGCCGGATCCGGAAAAACGCAAGTGTACTGAAAGCATTTGAAGACGGATCCGTCTTCAAAATGCTTTCAGTGTTACTATGGCACCCAGGACGCTATTAAAGTCCTGGTTGCCATAGTAGTAGTGGGGAGCGGGGGAGCAGCATACTTACCATCCGTGCGGCTCCCGGGGCGCTCCAGAATGACGTCAGAGCGCCCCATGAGCATGGATGACGTGTCCATGCGATCACGTGATCCATGCGCTTGGGGCGCCCTGACGTCACTCTGGAGCGCCCCGGGAGCCGCACGGACGGTAAGTATGCTGCTCCCCGCTCCCCACTGCACTTTACCATGGCTGCCAGGACTTTAGCGTCCCGGCAGCCATGGTAACCATTGAGAAAAAGCTAAACGTCGCATCCGGCAATGCGCCGAAACGACGTTTAGCTTAAGGCCGGATCCGGATCAATGCCTTTCAATGGACATTCATTCCGGATCCGGCCTTGCGGCAAGTGTTCCGGATTTTTGGCCGGAGCAAAAAGCGCAGCATGCTGCGCTATTTGCTGCGGTCAAAAAACGTTCCGTTCCGGAACGGAAGACATCCTGATGCATCCTGAAGGACGGACTGTCCATTCAGAATGCATTAGGAAAATCCTGATCAGTATTCTTCCGGCATAGAGCCCCGACGACGGAACTCTATGCCGGAAGACTATAACGCAGATGTGAAAGAGCCCTAAAATAGTCCTATTCAGTGAAGCCCGCTGTGGAAATCTGGATTCCTGGTTGACCAACAAAATCAGGAATCGCAGGCTCAAAATGCTCTGGGGTACACCAGACAAGTTCACCGGTAGGGGGCTCAGGTGGACTTATCTGGTGGGCCGAAAAACTAGTACGAGCCCCAGAGCGGCTCGTACTAGTGTGGGCCAAAGGGTTCTGAGCATGGCAGTCCCCTTGCTCCGCCTGGCGGCGTCTCCGTGTGTATCTGTGTGTTAAACTTTATTTAGTGTGCATGTGTGTGGGGGCACGGGTGTTCACAAACTTACCCTAAACCTAACAGACAAAAAAAAGGGCAAAAAATTTGAAAAAAATTGTAACTCGCTGATCGGCCGTCCGAAGCTGATCAGTGGTGGGGTGTGCGACTGGACTGGACGCTAAGAGTTCTGGCCACAGTCAGCTGTTTGTTACGTGCTCCCAAGATTCTAGGAAGGAGCTGAGTCTTCCCCCCCACTGGCGGTCTCAGACTCTGAGTCAGTTCAAAAACACCCCGCATCTTCAGATGAAGAGGGTGAATACAAGTGTTTCCTGTTTAATCCAGAGGACATTGACGAGCTTATCAGAGCAGTCAGGGCTACCATTCAGATGGAGATGCCAAAGACTCCAAAATCTACCCGACAATAAATTTTTGGGGGACTAGGAGAAAGGAAGGAAGCGGTTTTCCCAGTACCAGATAGTGTCCAGAAACTAATTCGATCAGAGTGGGAGAAACCGGACAAGAGATCCTTTATTCCAAGGGGAATTAAGAGGCGCTACCCGTTTAGCCCAGAGGACTGTACAGACTGGGAGACTATACCGAAAGTAGACCCACCAGTGGCTAAGGTGGCGAAACATACGGCTCTACCTTTTGAGGACTCGGCACAGTTAAAAGATCCTCTAGATAGGAAAGCGGAGAGTCTCTTAAGAAAAACCTGGGAGACTACGGCGGCCCTTCTCAAACCGGGCGTTGCTTCTACGTGTGTAGCCAGAGCACTAAACTTATGGCTAGAGCAGCTGGCGATACAACTAGTCAATAAGACACAGTGTGATCAAATTTTAGAGAGCTTGCCTCTATTATAGATGGCAACCTCTTTTCTAGCAGCAGCAGAATCAGTCAAACTGTCCGCCCGAACAGCTGTTCTCTCCAATACAGCGAGACGGGCACTATGGCTTAAAGCGTGGTCGGGAGATATTGCGTCTAAAAATAAATTAATCGCACTCCCCTTCCATGGTCAGTATGTTTTTGGGGAAGATTTAGATAAAATCCTAGAAAATGCGACAAATAAAAAAAAGGGGTTTTCCAGAAGAGAGATATAAACAAAAAAGGCAGCCCTTTCGTGACTGTCTTTTTCAGCCTGAGAATAGAAAAGTTAAAGGAAAGACTGGGAGGTGGAGCTATGCGAAGGGAGGCAGGGGAAGAAATTTCCTCTTCAACACGAATCGTGCTGAAGCCTCCACATCCAACAGCAAACAATGACGCCATACCAGTGGGGGGAAGACTCAGCTCCTTCCTAGAATCTTGGGAGCACGTAACAAACAGCACATGGATTTAAAATATTATAGAAGAGGGTTATTTAATAGATCTACTCTCTCCCCCTCCACAGAAATATGTGGTCACTACCCTTCCCCCATGTCAAGTTGCTACCTTAACCCCTTAGGGACCCATGACGTACCGGTACGGCATGGATCCTGAGTCCTTAAGGACCTATTACGTACCGGTACGTCATGAGTTTAAATTGAGATTGTGGCGCCCCAGGGGTTAATCCGCACAGGATGCCGGCTGAAATCATTCAGCCGGCATCCTGTCACAACGCCTGGGGGGGGTCATATGACCCCCCCGTATCGGCGATCGCAGCAAACCGCAGGTCAATTCAGACCTGCGATTTGTTGCGATTTCTGCTGTTTCTGATCGCCGCAGTCCCTGACCGCGGCGATCAGAAACTTTAGTGTGGCACAAGTATATAGTTATCACCCCCCCCCCCCTGCACCCCTGCATGATTTTAGCCTGGTGGGAGGTGCAGGGGGGTGTTGCGGGGGCGGTGCGGCAGGCGGGATCGCGATCCCCCGCCCGTCTCCCGCCGAATAATCGTTGGTGTACAGTGGGTATACCAGGGTGCCAGCACATTGCTGACACCCTGGTTTAAACGGCTGGCATCTGTGAATGGATGTCAGCCGTTTAACCCTTTCCATACAGCGGTCCGTACGGACCGCTGTATGGAAAGATTTAACAGTAAGATGCGGCTCCCTCCCTCTCCCATCGGGGGGCTGCTGTGTCTTTGCAGACAGCCCCCCGAAGCCCCAGTCCTGGAAGTTGTGGCAGACTGGGAAGGTTCCCATGGCAACGGGACGCCTGCTCAGGCGTCCTGCTGTCCATGGTGCTGAACAGATCTATGCTAAAAGCATAGAGCTGTTCAGTGTAAGTAAAATACAGTACAGAACCCTATACAGGTTCTGTACTGTATTATACAGACATCAGACCCACTGGATCTTCAAGAACCAAGTGGGTCTGGGTAAAAAAAAAAGTAAGAAAAAGTGAAAAAACACATTTATCACTAATTAAGTGAAAAAAATTAAATTCCCTACACATGTTTGGTATCGCCGCGTCCGTAACGACCTGATCTATAAAACGGTCATGTTACTTTCCCCGCACGGTGAACGCCATAAAAATAAAAATATAAAAACTATGAGAAAATTGGAATTTTGCCCACCTTACTTCCCAAAAAAGGTAATAAAAGTGATCAAAAAAGTCGCATGTACGCCAAAATAGTGCCAATCAAACCGTCATCTCATCCCGCAAAAAATGAGACCCTACCCAAGATAATTGCCCCAAAACTGAAAAAACTATGGCTCTTAGACTATGGAAACACTAAAACATGATTTTTTTTTTTTCAAAAATGAAATCATTGTGTAAAACTTACATAAATAAAAAAAGTATCCATATTAGGTATCACCGTGTCCGTATCGACCGGCTCTATAAAAATATCACATGAGTTAACCCCTCAGGTGACCACCGTAAAAAAATAAAAATTGTCACAAAAAGTGCAATAGCAAGCAATTAAAAAGTCATATGCACCCCAAAACAGTGCCAATAAAACAGCCATCTCATCCCGCAAAAAATGAGACCCTACATAAGATAATCGCCCAAAAACTGAAAAAACTATGGCTCTTAGACTATGGAGACACTAAAACATTTTGTTTTAAAAATGAAATCATTGTGTAAAACTTACATAAATAAAAAAAAAAGTATACATATTAGGTATCGCCGCGTCCGTGACAACCTGCTCTATAAAATTACCACATGATCTAACCTTTCAGATGAATGTTGTAAATAACACAAAAAAAAGGTGCCAAAAAAGCTATTTCTTGTTACCTTGCCGCACAAAAAGTGTAATATAGAGCAACCAAAAATCATATGTACCCTAAACTAGTACCAACAAAACTGCCACCTTATCCCGTAGTTTCTAAAATGGGGTCACTTTTTTGGAGTTTCTACTCTAGGGATGCATCAGGGGGGGCTTCAAATGGGACATGTAAAAAAAAACAGTCCAGCAAAATCTGCCTTCCAAAAACCGTATGGCATTCCTTTCCTTCTGCACCCTGCCGTGTGCCCGTACAGCTGTTTACGACCACATATGGGGTGTTTCTGTAAACTACAGAATCAGGGCCATAAATAATGAGTTTTGTTTGGCTGGTAACACTTGCTTTGTTACTTGAAAAAAGATATTAAAATGGAAAATCTGCCAAAAAAGTGAAATTTTGAAATTGTATCTCTATTTTCCATTAAATCTTGTGCAACACCTAAAGGGTTAACAAAGTTTGTAAAATCAGTTTTCAATACCTTGAGGGGTGTAGTTTCCTAGATGGGGTCACTTTTAGGGAGTTTCTACTCTAGGGGTGCATTAGGGGGCTTCAAATGGGACATGGTGTCAAAAAAACCAGTCCAGCAAAATCTGGCTTCCAAAAACCAAACGGCGCACCTTTTACTCTACGCCCCGCTGTGTGGCCGTACAGTAGTTTACGGCCACATATGGGGTGTTTCTGTAAACGGCAGAGTCAGGGCAATAAAGATACAGTCTTGTTTGGCTGTTAACCCTTGCTTTGTTAGTGGAAAAAATGGGTTAAAATGGAAAATTAGGCAAAAAAAATGAAATTCTCAAATTTCATCCCCATTTGCCAATAACTCTTGTGCAACACCTAAAGGGTTAACAAAGTTTGTAAAATCAGTTTTGAATACCTTGAGGGGTGTAGTTTATAGAATGGGGTCATTTTGGGTGGTTTCTATTATGTAAGCCTCGCAAAGTGACTTCAGAGCTGTAGTGGTCCCTAAAAATTGGGTTTTTGTAAATTTCAATATTTGCTTCTAAAGTTCTAAACCTTGTAACATCCCCAAAAAATAAAATATCATTCCCAAAATAATTCAAACCTGAAGTACACATATGGGGAATGTAAAGTCATCACAATTTTTGGGGGTATTACTATGTATTACAGAAGTAGAGAAACTGAAACTTTGAAATTTGCTAATTTTTCAAAAAAAATTGTAAATTAGTTACCGTATATGCCGGCGTATAAGACGACCCCCAACTTTTACACTGAAAATATAGAGTTTGGGATATACTCGCCCTATAAGACTACCCCTTTTTCAACACACAGCAGTACATTACTGCATCCCACCGCCATCCCTGCATCCCACCGCCATCCCTGCATCCCACCGCCATCCCATAGCCCGGGCTCTCTCTGTTGATAATTCGGGCGTCCCGGCACTGCAGCGCCCGCCATACCCGGCGTATAAGACGACCCCCGACTTTTGAGAAGATTTTCATGTGTTAAAAAGTAGTCTTATACGCAGAAATATACAGTATTTTTTTATGCAAAAAAAATAATTTTTTTGACTTCATTTTACCAGTGTCATGAAGTACAATATGTGACGAAAAAACAATCTCAGAATGGCCTGGATAAGTCAAAGCATTTTAAAGTTATGAGCACTTAAAGTGACACTGGTCAGATTTGCAAAAAATGGCCAAGTCCTTAAGGTGAAATAGGGCTGAGTCCTTAAGGGGTTAAAAAACTACATAAAAAACTTATTGAGCTTGGCCGCGATAGAACCCGTCCCAAAAAAATCTGACAGGACTGGGATTCTATTCCCGTCTCTTCATCATAAGGAAACCGAACGGGAAATCCAGAGCAAAGTTAAAATACTTAAACAAATATGTGAGATACCAAAAATTCAAAATGGAAACTCTGAAGTCGGCAGTGAAGCTTATAAAGAAGGACACAGTGATGGCCACAATAGATTTAAGGGATGCCTTTTATCATGTCCCAATTCACAGGTCATCAAGGAAATTCCTAAGGTTTGTGATAGAGTTGGAGGGAAACATTCAGCACTTTCAGTTCAAGTGTCTCCCCTTTGGGATCTCTTCTGCCCCAAGGGTTTTTACAAAGATAATGGCGGAAACCTTGGCGATCTTGAGAGAAAAGGCAATCTGTGTAATCCCCTATCTGGACGACCTACTGGTAGTTGCAGACAACATAGAGACCCTGGAAATCCATCTCAGGTTGGTCCTGGACCATCTACAGAGCCTAGGTTGGCTCATCAATTGGGAAAAATCTGATTTAATCCCGACCAGACAGAAGATATTTTTGGGTATAACTTTAGACACAGTTTCCCAAAGATCCTTTCTTCCACCTCAAAAGATAATAAAACTTCAAACAACCTTAAGGAATTTCAAGAAGGAGAAATTCTGTTCCATACGGCAGGCCATGAAAGTGTTAGGGAGTCTTTCAGCATGCATCCCAGCAGTAGCCTGGGCACAGTTCCATCTAAGGCCACTCCAAAAATTCATTTGAGGCAAGTGGAACAGATCGCAATTGACTCTAGAGAGACAAATATTCTTAGATTTGAATGTGAAAAAGTCACTAAATTGGTGGCTCATCAAAACCAACCTAAAGAATGGGATATTTTGGGCACAAGATCTCCCTCTAGTAATCACAACGGATGCCAGCCTCCATGGTTGGGGAGCGGTCATCCAGGGAAACTCCTACCAGGGAACATGGAGGAGTTACGTGAAACAGCAATCCTCAAATTTCAAAGAGCTAAGGGCAGTTTGGGAAGCACTGAAACACACAAGTCGGTTGTCAGCGGGTCGTCATGTCCTAATCTACTCGGACAACGCTACAGCTGTGGCCTTCATCCAACACCAGGGAGGCACAAGGCGTCGTCTACTACAGAGCCTGGCAAACAAAATTTTCTCCTGGGCAGAAGAGAGCGTACAGTCTCTGTCAGCGGTACATCTGAAGGGATCTTTAAATATTCAGGCCGATTACCTGAGCCGGCACATGTTAGACCCCGGAGAATGGATGTTAGCCCCGGAAACCTTCCATCTAATCACGTAAAAATGGGGCAGGCCGACGGTAGACCTGTTTGCATCCAAGAGAAATCATCAGCTAAATCAATTCTTCTCCCTCAACCCCAGGGATCATCCTCTGGCAGTAGACGCCTTCAACCAGAATTGGACAACAAATTTAGTTTACGCGTTTCCTCCATTTCCACTCATCCCCAGAGTGCTGCAGAAGTTCTTGAAAGAGAATTGTACGCTAATCCTGATAACCCCCTTTTGGCCCAAGAGAAGTTGGTTTTCTCTATTAAAAGCCCTCAGCATAGAAGCCCCTCTCCTTCTACCTCTGAGGCCGGACCTTCTAAGTCAGGGACCCATTACTCACCCAGACCTAAAAATACTAAAGTTAACAGCCTGGATTCTGAAGAATCCAACTTATTAAAGCTAGGTTTGTCTAAGAAAGTAGTGAACACTTTACTCCTTAGCAGGAAACAAAGTACCAATGACAAGTATCTAAAAATATGGGAAAAATTTGCTGATTGGTCTGGAACCTCCTTCAACCAGTTCAGGGCCAATATCCCACTTATCCTTGAATTCCTTCAGGAAGGGCTAGATTTAGGACTATCCCCCAATACCCTTAGGGTCCAGGTATCTGCTCTAGGAGCACTTTATAATACCAAGCTAACAGAACATCCCTGGATATCTAGATTCCTTAAGGCAGCGGATAGGATCAGACCTACGATTAAAAACATGGTGGCCCCATGGAATCTCAATACGGTACTGGGGGGGTCTAACCTCTGATCCGTTTGAACCTATGGACTCTACCCACATCAAATGGCTTACTGTCAAAACTATTTTTTTGGTTGCAATAACTTCTGCCAGAAGGGTCAGTGAGCTACAGGCCTTGTCCATTCAAGAACCGTTCTTTTCAGTATTTCGGGACAAATTAGTTCTCAAATTAGATCCGGCATTCCTCCCCAAGGTAGTTTCGACCTTCCATAGATCCCAGGACATTGTTCTTCCTTCGTTTTGTGACAATCCGAAAAATGATCAGGAAATCACCTACCACACATTAGATGTTCGGAGAGCGGTCTTAAAGTACCTGGGAAGCTACCAAACATTGGAGAGTAGACAAAAATATTTTCGTCCAGTTTTCAGGTCCTAATAAGGGGAAAAAAGCGGCAAAAAGTTCCATCTCCAGATGGATTAGACTGGCCATCTCCGAAGCATATAAAGTTCAAGGAAAAGATGTCCCGACTTCCCTAAAAGCACATTCCACAAGAGGCATGGTTGCCTCCTGGGCAGAAAAAGCTTCAGCCTCTTTACAACAGATTTGTAGGGCAGCAACCTGGAAAAGAGTTCATACTTTTACTGAACACTACAGACTAGATTTAGTTGCCAATGATGACCTAAGATTTGGACCTAAAGTCCTTTCTGCCGTCCCCCCCCCAATAGTATCTTTGATATTTTCTCAGGACTTGGTGTCATGGAGACGACTAGGGAAAAGAGTATTACACTCACCGGTAATCTTGTTTCCTGGAAGTCTCGATGACACCACATACATCCCACCCTTTTTTCTGTTAATATCTATGATCCGTTCATCCTGGGGTTTTCGTTATAATACACTGGCGATGTAGGAAGGGGGTGGGGTTTTTAACCTCTCTGTGTTTTTCCTGTCCAATCAGAAGGAAGTCAATCTCAGGACTTGGTGTCATGGAGACTTCCAGGAAACCGGATTACCGGTGAGTGTAATACTCTTTTCCATCACATTTTACACTGCTTGTTTCCATGGTTACAGATCACCCTGCAGTCCATCAGAGGTGGTTGTGCTTGCACAATATAGGAAAAAGCACTAGCCTATGTGCGCTCCCATGGTCCCGGCCACCAGAGAGGCCATTTCCTATAGTGAGCAATAGTCAGTCATAAATGCATTATAAAAATCTGTGAATGTTCAAAATATAAAAATGGATTTTGTACGCTCAAATGCAAGCTTCAAAATCATTACAAAAAAGTTGGAGAAAACAAGCCTTAAAAAATATTTTAAACATTTTTAAAATATAAAAGTTTAAATCAGCCCCCTTTCCGTATAATAAAACTATAAATACCTAAATAACAAAAAATATAAAGATCATGGCTATCACCACAACCAATAACACCCGTGCTATTAAAATAGAAAAATATTTTTCCAATTTGATGTAACAGAAAAATGGTCAAAATGGCCAACTTGCCGTTTTCTCATAGCTTCGCTTACAATTTTTTTTATAAAATGTGATCAAAAAGTCACACACACTCAAAATCGGCATCAATAAAAACTACAGATTGTCCCACAAAAATGAGCCCCCACACAGCTCAGTAGATATAACTATAAAAAAAGTTATAGGGGTCAGAATATGGTGATGTAAAAAACCTATGCATATGGGGTATTGTTTTAATCATACTGACCCAGAGAATGAAGGGCATGGGTCAGCTTTACCACCAACAGAACGCCGTGGGATCAAAACCCATTAAACTGTGGAGGAATTGCATTTTTTTTTTTCAATTACACCCCATTTGGAATTACTTACGACATTGAACGACATAATTAATGGTGGCATTAGAAAGTACAACTTGTCCCGCAAAAAATAAGCCCTCATACAGCTATGTGACCAGAAATATAAAAAAGTTATGACTCAAGGGAGATGAGGAAGAAAAATTAAAAAAAATTAAAACTTCGGTATCCTTAGGCCCCTTTCACACGGGCGAGTATTCCACACGGATGCGATGCGTGAGTTGAACGCATTGCACCCGCACTGAATCCCGACCCATTCATCTCTTTGGGGCTGTTCACATGAGCGGTGATTTTCATGCATCACTTGTGCGTTGCGTGAAAATCGCAGCATGCTCTATTTTGTGCGTTTTTCACGTAACGCAGGCCCCATAGAAATGAATTGGGTTGCGTGAAAATCGCAAGCATCCGCAAGCAAGTGCGGATGCGGTGCGATTTTCACGCACGGTTGCTAGGAGACGATCGGGATGGAGACCCGATCATTATTATTTTCCCTTATAACATGGTTATAAGGGAAAATAATAGCATTCTGAATACAGAATGCATAGTAAAATAGCGCTGGAGGGGTTAAAATGTATTTATTTTTTACTCGCCTTAATCCACTTGATCGCGCAGCTGACATCTCTTCTGTCTTCCTTCTTTGCTTTGTGCAGGAACAGGACCTGTGGTGACGTCACTCCGGTCATCACATGATCTTTTACCATGGTGATGGACCATGTGATGACTGGAGTGACGTCACCACAGGTCCTGTTCCTGCACAAAGAAAAGAAAGAAGACAGGAGATGTCGGCTGCGCGATCAAGTGGATTAAGGTGAGTTAAAAAACAATAAAAAATTAACCCCTCCAGCGCTATTTTACTATGAATGTCCAGCTTATTCAATATAGATCAATGAAAAAGGATCTGAAATTCACAGTGTAATGTCCAGCAGTATTGATCCCTTTAAAACATAACTTTTACTAGTCAGATTATAAAAAAGTACCACAGTGGTGGTTCACCAGTGCATAAGTGAAAAAGACATACAACAATAGTAATAGATGCAAAGATATGTCTGGGAGCTAGTCGTCAAAACTACACTACAAGAGGGATGAGTGAACACAGGGCAGCAAATTGGGAGCAGTGGGTATGCCTATACTCTCCCTAAGCTCACCCTGGCTATAACCTCAGCCCAGGGACGTCCCCTTGTGGTGGAGACTCCCTGTCCTCGTTCCTGGGCTGACTGCCCTGCGTTTACCCTCCTCTTTAAAAATAACAAAAGTTGCTCCCCAGACCATAAGTGGGTGTGGTCATGTCTCCCTGGTGAAAAAATTCTAACAGGGCCACTAGGATGGATAAGGACCAATAAAGACCAATACAGTTAGGGTGAATTAGATCGATATCACCTATACCCTATAGAGCCGAGCCCGGGTGCAACAATCAATGCATTCCCAGGTTGGTTCCAAATGAAGCCCCTACGCGTTTCCCCTATCACTAGGTTCATCAGGGGGCATATGTGGTCAGCGATACAACCATCACAGAAAGAAATATATGGTCAGAAATACAACCATCACACAAGATAGATTAAAGATACTTAAGATATAGTGAGGCAACAGGACCAGAGACGCAGGTGATGTTTAAGCATAGGACCAAGGGACCCATTTGATATGTCCCACCTGTAAGAAATAGAAATGCTCTCCGTTCATGTGCTAGACACAATACAATACATTTGTGTCCCCTATATCTCCTTCAAGTCAGCACTTACTCAATGTCCTGTGCAGTCAGGAGGAAAAAGAGCCCACATGATACGGGCCAATACTTCACTTAGGGATCTGTGAGCAAAAAGTCAAGTATAGTGTGAAACACTACATGCTACGGTGATGTAAATTTTCAATAGATGGTCCAAACTTACATTTGAGCTGCGTCCTGGTGTCGTCCTGTTCCTCCTCTCATTCACACACACTCCCGTTCCCCTAAATAGCCACCCACCAGCTGTATCTACTTCATGCTAATTAGCATGTGTTACTTCCGGCCTGAGAATCGTATGTGCAGGTCGCGAATCGTCCCTCGTGTAGTTAAGGGTACATACCCGAGCATTCAGAGCCGGCCGGATCAAGTGGAACGCACTCGGAACTAACATCCGGTTGCGTGGAACGCATAGTTGCGTCACTTCCGGTCCGTACGGCGCCTCATCCAGGTGGAACGCATGGGGCAGCCACATCCTATTCTATGGAACGCAGACTCACTCCCCATCCGTTCCATCAGGCGAATCGCTTATGCTAAACGCAGATATCGTCACATTGGAGGCAAGGCAGAACGATGCTCACTACATTAAACCAGTCAGTTACATCTGGCATAGTGCTTATTATTCTGGCGTTCTATTAGGGAAAGGGGGCGGGGTCTGGGAGCTATTGATGATGCGGTATTGTACTTTTCACTTAAGGTGTATTACTATCATAAATAAAACACCTAAGGCACATTGGATAAGCAATGTGCAACCTGGATACTTTTAAGTAGTATCCTACTTCTTTTATCATGGCTATTGGTAAACTTGCCGAAGTGGCGCTATTTTATGACAGAGGGATAGAGGAAAACGTACGGCCCCACACTATACTTGACTTTTTGCTCACAGATCCCTAAGTGAAGTATTGGCCCGTATCATGTGGGCTCTTTTTCCTCCTGACTGCACAGGACATTGAGTAAGTGCTGACTTGAAGGAGATATAGGGGACACAAATGTATTGTATTGTGTCTAGCACATGAACTGAGAGCATTTCTATTTCTTACAGGTGGGACATATCAAATGGGTCCCTTGGTCCTATGCTTAAACATCACCTGCGTCTCTGGTCCTGTTGCCTCACTATATCTTAAGTATCTTTAATCTATCTTGTGTGATGGTTGTATTTCTGACCATATATTTCTTTCTGTGATGGTTGTATCGCTGACCACATATGCCCCCTGATGAACCTAGTGATAGGGGAAACGCGTAGGGGCTTCATTTGGAACCAACCTGGGAATGCATTGATTGTTGCACCCGGGCTCGGCTCTATAGGGTATAGGTGATATCGATCTAATTCACCCTAACTGTATTGGTCTTTATTGGTCCTTATCCATCCTAGTGGCCCTGTTAGAATTTTTTCACCAGGGACACATGACCACACCCACTTATGGTCTGGGGAGCAACTTTTGTTATTTTTAAAGAGGAGGGTAAACGCAGGGCAGTCAGCCCAGGAACGAGGACAGGGAGTCTCCACCACAAGGGGACGTCCCTGGGCTGAGGTTATAGCCAGGGTGAGCTTAGGGAGAGTATAGGCATACCCACTGCTCCCATTTGCTGCCCTGTGTTCACTCATCCCTCTTGTAGTGTAGTTTTGACGACTAGCTCCCAGACATATCTTTGCATCTATTACTATTGTTGTATGTCTTTTTCACTTATGCACTGGTGAACCACCACTGTGGTACTTTTTTATAATCTGACTAGTAAAAGTTATGTTTTAAAGGGATCAATACTGCTGGACATTACACTGTGAATTTCAGATCCTTTTTCATTGATCTATATTGAATAAGCTGGACATTTATACTTAGATACATTATGGCAAATTTTTTATCTGGCACTTTATTTACCGATGCCTTATTGAAAGAAGCGCAGGATATCTTCTCTGACAGAGAGATTCCGGGACTCAGTACATCAGCCTCGTGTAAACAGGTCTTTTGGGACCTTTATAACAAATACAAAGATAACATTAAATCCTGGTGGGAGATACGCTGTTTCGAGAGTTACTTGGAACACAAGATAGTCCCGAAAGGACTTTGTCTCCAGGTTAAACCGGCAGAACGTATCGCATCACCATCCCTCATAACCAGGTGGGAGGAACAACTGACACTTAGCTCACTGAACCTTATACAAATCCTCCTCGACGAGGAGAAATTGATGTTTGAAAAAACATCTGCTAGCCTTCAGGAACAAATTGATATTGCCCTTACCTATAAAGATGACCCAGATTTCTCTAGACGGGAAGCTTCTCTCCAAGTGTCTGTTGAAAGATTTCAAACTGTCATAAAAGAGAGAAAGCATAGACAGTTCCTCCGCGACCTCTCGGAATTTAGAGAGAATAGGGCCTATCAACAACAACCCACTGGCTCCGCACCTTTGGTGTCTGAGGTGTCCACATCTGAGGTGGACTCCTCCGACACCGAATTATCGAGTGGGAACTATAGGGGTAGAGGCACGACACAGACTGGGAGAAGAGGTAGACGACGATGGCAGAAGGGAGGAACGAGCGGGAGGGGTCGTCCGGGAGGGGTAAATTACTCCACTGGGCCAGCATCCTATCCCTCTGGCTCATCATCTCAAGCAGCTGGTGCTGCCTCCAACAACTTTCTGTCGTCACATTCCCCTGCATGCGCCTCGGCGTCTTTTTTAGAGAAAAGTCAGATCCCTTACAATCTTCGGGGGGGGGGGGGGGGAACAAAACCGACAGAACCTGAAGGATGGGCTCCAAGTTGTAAATCTATCATCACGGACCCTAAGTGTACTTGAACTTGGGGTATTGAGCAAGGGTCTTTCTTTTGTTCCAACCACTAATTTCTGTCTATTCACGTGGATTAAGGACCTGAGTCTTTTTGCTAGACGCCTTAAGTGGCACAAATTCTTCAGGGATAATGATAGACAAACATGTGCCAGACTTGGCTTGAGTGAATGTGATCTTGCCTCTTTGCAGACTCTCTGTGAACTGGGAGAGGAAGGTAGCCGGTGCCCAGGTCAGGGACCATATACCAATCTTAAACCAACAAGTACAAAGATGCCCCCACCCATTAAATATGAGTGCGTGGACATATTCATGCAAATGGTGACGAGTGAGCTGGAGAGATTGGAGGGAATGTCTCCCCGCCACTTCAATCTGTCTCGAATGGAGATGTCAGCCTTGACTGCCCTTGCGAAAGATAAATCTATAATCATCAAACCATCTGATAAGGGTGGCAATTTGGTCATCCTTGACCATGTAGCGTATCAGACTATGTGTTTGAATCTCCTAAAGACAGGGAAGGTTATAGGGTGTTGGATACGAACCCCCTGACCCCCTTCTACGAGGACTTGAAGATCATCTTGACTGACGCTCTAGTAGACAGATTGATTTCGGCGGCTGAGTACGACTTTCTCCTTCCCGCTCACTCCACCATCGCTACCTTTTATGGATTACCTAAAATCCATAAGGGGGTTATACCCCTCAAGGGACACCCCATTGTCTCCGGGGTTAACTCCCTGACCCAGAACTGTGGGATCTACGTCGATCACGTGCTGAGGGAGTTCGTCGTGTCTTTACCCTCATATACGAGGGACACGATGGACTTCCTCAGCAAGATCGACGCGATCAATATGGACAAGGACTGCATACTGGCAAGTATAGATGTCGAGTCCCTTTATAGCTCTATCCCACATACGAAAGGGATCTCTGCTACTGAATACTACCTGAAGACTAGGGACATCCACTGCAGGGCACATAACATCTTTGTGCTCAAGCTCCTGGAGTTCACTCTGACCCACAATTTTTTCCTTTTCAATTCACGGTTCTACCACCAGCTCAGGGGGACGGCAATGGGGAACCCCTGTGCCCCCACCTATGCCAACCTCTTCCTGGGCTGGTGGGAGGACACTGTCGTGTTTCCAGATAGGGAGACTTGGTGGTCCGAGAAGATCACCTTCTGGACAAGATATATAGACGACATTTTCGTGATTTGGAAGGGTGGGTCAGAGGAACTCCAGGAGTTTGTGGGGTCCCTTAACAACAACGACGTTGGTCTGCGATTTACTTTTGAGTTTGACCATCACTCTATCCCCTTCCTTGATGTACGGATAACCAGGGAGGGAGAAAAACTCACTGCCAACTTATTCAGAAAGGATACCGCGACCAACTCGTTGCTGCACTGGGAGAGCCATCACCCTCTACCGCTTAAACGCGGCATACCAAAGGGTCAGTATTTGAGGACCCGGAGAAACTGCTCCGAGGGTAAGGCGTTTCACACTGAGGCCAGGAAATTACAGACGAGATTCAGAGAGAGGGGATATCCTCAAACAGTCCTCGGAGGGGCGTTCCGGAACGCCGCAAGCAGGGAGCGTACCAAATTACTTGTCCCAAAACCTAAGGTACAGAGTGGACAACAACTTTTACGCCTAATATCTGTATTCGACTGTGCAAATGTGGAAGTAATGTCAGTCCTGAAAAGGTACTGGCCAATTCTCCACATGGACCCTGACCTGAAGGATGTACTGACTAAGCAACCGAGCGTCACCTATAGGCGGGGGAGGAGCATAAGAGACCGTCTGGTTCATAGCCATTACATTGCACCGACTGGAGCCGGCACTTGGCTGGACCGGAAACCTTGCGGGATGTTTAAATGTGGCTCCTGCAAAGCCTGTGCGTTCATATCCACCTCTAAATCTAACATCTGTTCAGCAACTGGTCAAGCCTATGAAATCAGAGATTTTTACAACTGCAGAAGCAAGGGTGCGGTATATCTATGCCAATGCCCTTGCCCCATGGACTACATAGGCAAAACCATCCGTGAGGTCAGGCGTCGAATCTGTGAACACGTGAATGACGTGGTGAAGAAAAAGATCACACCCGTCGCGTCACATGTAATTGATATGCACGGGGGCGATCCTAAGTGCTTGCGATTTTCGGTCCTGGAAACCATCCCTTTATCACCAATTGGTGGCGACTGGGATCGTAAAATCCTCCAAAAGAATGCATGTGGATTCACCGCTTTAGATCCCAGGCACCATTAGGGATCAATGAGAGACTTACGTTCTCCTGTTTCTTATGATCTACTTCCCCCTGGGGACGTTTATTCGTGGGGCCGTACGTTTTCCTCTATCCCTCTGTCATAAAATAGCGCCACTTCGGCAATTTTACCAATAGCCATGATAAAAGAAGTAGGATACTACTTAAAAGTATCCAGGTTGCACATTGCTTATCCAATGTGCCTTAGGTGTTTTATTTATGATAGTAATACACCTTAAGTGAAAAGTACAATACCGCATCATCAATAGCTCCCAGACCCCGCCCCCTTTCCCTAATAGAACGCCAGAATAATAAGCACTATGCCAGATGTAACTGACTGGTTTAATGTAGTGAGCATCGTTCTGCCTTGCCTCCAATGTGACGATATCTGCGTTTAGCATAAGCGATTCGCCTGATGGAACGGATGGGGAGTGAGTCTGCGTTCCATAGAATAGGATGTGGCTGCCCCATGCGTTCCACCTGGATGAGGCGCCGTACGGACCGGAAGTGACGCAACTATGCGTTCCACGCAACCGGATGTTAGTTCCGAGTGCGTTCCACTTGATCCGGCCGGCTCTGAATGCTCGGGTATGTACCCTTAACTACACGAGGGACGATTCACGACCTGCACATACGATTCTCAGGCCGGAAGTAACACATGCTAATTAGCATGAAGTAGATACAGCTGGTGGGTGGCTATTTAGGGGAACGGGAGTGTGTGTGAATGAGAGGAGGAACAGGACGACACCAGGACGCAGCTCAAATGTAAGTTTGGACCATCTATTGAAAATTTACATCACCGTAGCATGTAGTGTGTTTCACACTATACTTGACTTTTTGCTCACAGATCCCTAAGTGAAGTATTGGCCCGTATCATGTGGGCTCTTTTTCCTCCTGACTGCACAGGACATTGAGTAAGTGCTGACTTGAAGGAGATATAGGGGACACAAATGTATTGTATTGTGTCTAGCACATGAACGGAGAGCATTTCTATTTCTTACAGGTGGGACATATCAAATGGGTCCCTTGGTCCTATGCTTAAACATCACCTGCGTCTCTGGTCCTGTTGCCTCACTATATCTTAAGTATCTTTAATCTATCTTGTGTGATGGTTGTATTTCTGACCATATATTTCTTTCTGTGATGGTTGTATCGCTGACCACATATGCCCCCTGATGAACCTAGTGATAGGGGAAACGCGTAGGGGCTTCATTTGGAACCAACCTGGGAATGCATTGATTGTTGCACCCGGGCTCGGCTCTATAGGGTATAGGTGATATCGATCTAATTCACCCTAACTGTATTGGTCTTTATTGGTCCTTATCCATCCTAGTGGCCCTGTTAGAATTTTTTCACCAGGGACACATGACCACACCCACTTATGGTCTGGGGAGCAACTTTTGTTATTTTTAAAGAGGAGGGTAAACGCAGGGCAGTCAGCCCAGGAACGAGGACAGGGAGTCTCCACCACAAGGGGACGTCCCTGGGCTGAGGTTATAGCCAGGGTGAGCTTAGGGAGAGTATAGGCATACCCACTGCTCCCAATTTGCTGCCCTGTGTTCACTCATCCCTCTTGTAGTGTAGTTTTGACGACTAGCTCCCAGACATATCTTTGCATCTATTACTATTGTTGTATGTCTTTTTCACTTATGCACTGGTGAACCACCACTGTGGTACTTTTTTATAATCTGACTAGTAAAAGTTATGTTTTAAAGGGATCAATACTGCTGGACATTACGCTATTTTACTATGCATTCTGTATTCAGAATGCTATTATTTTCCCTTATAACCATGTTCTATATTTTTTATGTGGGGCTGCGGAACTGGCTTGCCAGTGTGGACAGCACGTGGTGTGCTTTCCATATCTTTTGTTGCCCCATTGTCCCAGATGCGGACAGAGACTGTGGCCGCGTGCATGACCCCTAATGATCAGAATGAATGTCCCCATGGTAAATTGTTTGATGCAACATACAATGTCTCAGACTCAGATCCAACCAATCAAGACCACTTCTTTGGTAAGGCCCCTTTCACATGAGCAAATTTTCCACATGGGTGCAATTAGGGGTGGGCGATATAGGCGATATGCGATATAAATTTGTGCCACGATATGGATTTTGAGCATATAGCCTATATCGCCGGACCGCGATATGATCGCGCTCTATGTGCGCACCATGTTCTCAGTTACAAGGCTTAGAAGTTTAGAAGCAAATCTTGAAATTTTTCTGAAATTTACAAAAACCCAAATAATAGAAACCACCCAAAAATGACCCTATCTAAGAAACCACACTCCTCAAGGTATTCAAAACTGATTTTACATACGTTGTTAACCCTTTAGGTGTTGCACAAGAGTTATTGGCAAATGGGGATGAAATTTGAGAATTTTATTTTTTTGTCTAATTTTCCATTTTAACCCATTTTTTCCACTAACAAAGCAAGGGTTAACAGCCAAACAAGACTGTATCTTTATTGCCCTGACTCTGCCGTTTACAGAAACACCTAATATGTGGCCGTAAACTACTGTACGGCCACACAGCAGGGCGTAGAGTGAAAGGTGCGCCGTTTGGTTTTTGGAGGGCTGATTTTTATGCACCGGTTTATTTCACCGTGTCCTGTTTCAACCTCCCTGATGAAACTCCCTAAAAGTGACCCCATTTTGGAAACTACAGGATAAGGTGGCATTTTTTTGGGGACTATTTTTAGGGTACATATGATTTTTGGTTGCTCTATATTACATTTTTGTGAAGCAAGGTTACCAAAAATTGAAATTCTGAAATTTCATCTGCATTTGCCATTAACTGTTGAGGAACACCTAAAGGGTTAATAAAGTTTGTATAATCAGTTTTTAATACCTTGAGGGGTGTAGTTTCTTAGATGGGGGTCACTTTTAGGGAGTTTTTACTCTAGGGGGGCATCAGGGGGGCTTCAAAAGGGACATGGTGTCAATAAAAAAGGCCATCAAAATCGGCCTTCCAGAAACCATGTCGGTCCTTTCCTTTTGCGGCCTCCCTTTTACTGATACAGCAGTTTACGACCACAAATGTGGCATTTCTGTAAACTGCAGTATCAGGGTAATAAATATTAACTTTTGTTTGGTTGTTAACCCTTGTTTTGTTACTGGAAAAAACTGATTGAAATGGAAAAGTGCCAAAAATAGCGATTTTGGCACAGTTTTTTTTTTTTACATGGTTAACCTCCTCAGGACCGCCGCACGCAGGGATGCGTCTTTGCTGCGGCCCTGTAATTCCTCCTGAACGCGCCGGCGCGTCATCTCGCGAGACGCAATATTTTGCTCAGAGCCGGCCCGCGCATGCGCATCGCGGGCCGGCAAAAGTTAAATCACAATTTCGTCATTAGCCTGCCAGCCAATGATCGTGGCTGGCAGGCTGATGATTTTAAAAAAATCGAATCAGAAGCCATATATCACCTTATATTTATAAATATAAGGTGTTAAATGACTTCTCTGCTGGTCCTTTTCGTCAGTTGGTTCCAGCAGAGGAGCAGACATCACAGTGAGTACACACTAAACACTACACTTAGCCCCAGATCACCCCCCATCACCCCAATTAACCCCTTGATCGCCCCTGTCAATCACCTAGTGAAATGGAAAAAAGTGATCAGTGTAAACTGTCACTTTATTTTTTTTTCCACTGGTATTGACTGATAGTTTTAGGATAGTTTAGGCCCCTTGGTTAGGTAGTTAGCGATCGTTTAGCGCCCAGCCAACCGCACCGCAGTCACTGATTCGCTGATTAGCGTATCGCTAATCAGCATTGGTACTGTTGTAGTATCTGTAAGTGACCAGAACTGATCAGTCAGATCTATAATAGTATTAGTGTCACCTTAGCTCGCCCTCCACCCAAAACTCAGTGTTCCCCGATCAGGCCTGACCGGTCGCGCATACGTGCGTTCACCCACGCCCGCCCCGCTGCAGTGACAAAAAATATATATATTTTTTTATCACTGCACAAGCGCTGCGGCGATAAAAAATAAATAAATCCGTTTTGATATTTTATCAATCGCAGCGGCCTCCGGTACTTCACTAGCCTCCCATTTGTAAGACAGGCTTGCTTTTTTTCTTGGGTAGTCTGAGGGAATACCCCCTAAATTTAGTAGTCCAAATGGCAAACAAGGGGTATTCTTCTAAAGAGGCCTACAGGCTTCTGACCCAGTCGGATGAGGAATGGGAACCCTCATCTGACGAATCCAGCGGGTCAGAATATGAATCTGTAGAAAGCAGTGTCAGTCTGACCCAAAGTTTGGACGAGGAGGTTGAGGTCCCTGATACCACCAGGCGTACCCGGCCCCGTGTTGCTAGACCACAGGTTGCGCAGGATCCGCTTCAAGGGCAGCAGAGTGGGGCTGGCGCTGTCGGATTACGTGGTGAGGCATACACCAGCAGTGCAGCCCATCCTGGACCTAGTACCAGCACTGCCGTACAACATGGTGAAGTGGCGAGCACCAGAAGGGCAGTTGAAGCTGGTACGGTGGCACATGCAGTAGTTCCCTCGTCGCAGCCACAGCACAGACAGGCCCGTAGAGTCCCTGAGGTGTTGGCAATCCCTGATTGGCAGCCCCCAACTTCAGCCGAACCAGTAGTTCCCCCTTTCACCGCCCAGTCTGGAGTTTGGGTTGAGACAGCTCAGATCGGTTCGGCACTGGGGTTTTTTGAGCTGTTTTTGACTGCGGAGCTGTTGGACTTAGCTGTGGCAGAAACAAATCGATATGCCACTCAATTTATAGCCGCCAACCCGGGAAGCTTTTATGCCCAGTCTTTCCGGTTGAAACCCGTCCAAGTTTCCAAATTTAAAACTTTTCTGGGCCTTCTCCTCAACATGGGCCTGACAAAAAAGCATGAATTGCGGTCATATTGGTCCACGAACCCAATTCATCACATGGCCATGTTCTCTCCTGCCATGTCCAGGACACGATTTGAGACCATCATGCACTTTAGCGACAACACCACCTCCCGTCCCAGAGGCCACCCAGCTTTTGACCGGCTCCACAAAATTCGGCCCCTCATAGACCACTTCAACAACAAATTTGCAGATTTGTATACCCCGGAGCAAAACATCTGCGTATACATTTTACCGGGCGCCTTGGCTTCAAACAATACATCCCAAGCAAGCGCGCCCGGTATGGGGTCAAATTGTATAAGCTCTGTGAAAGGGCCACAGGCTATACCCACAAATTTGGGATCTATGAGGGTAAAGATCAGACCCTGGAGCCGGTCGGTTGCCCTGACTACCTGGGGAGCAGTGGGAAGACAGTCTGGGATTTGGTGTAACCCTTATTTGGCAAGGGGTACCATCTTTATGTGGACAATTTCTACACAAGTGTGCCCCTCTTCAGGCATTTGTTCCTAGAACAGATTGGCTGCTGTGGCACCGCGCGACCTAGTCGCCGGGGCTTCCCCCAACAGCTCGTTACCACCCGTCTTGCAAGGGGGGAGAGGGCTGCCTTGTGTAACATAACAGTGCGTCACCCACAGATCCCCCATAACAGTGCGTCACCCACAGATCCCCCATAACAGTGCGTCACCCACAGATCCCCCATAACAGTGCGTCACCCACAGATCCCCCATAACAGTGCGTCACCCACAGATCCCCCATAACAGTGCGTCACCCACAGATCCCCCATAACAGTGCGTCACCCACAGATCCCCCATAACAGTGCGTCACCCACAGATCCCCCATAACAGTGCGTCACCCACAGATCCCCCATAACAGTGCGTCACCCACAGATCCCCCCCATAACAGTGCGTCACCCACAGATCCCCCCCATAACAGTGCGTCACCCACAGATCCCCCCATAACAGTGCGTCACCCACAGATCCCCCCCATAACAGTGCGTCACCCACAGATCCCCCCCATAACAGTGCGTCACCCACAGATCCCCCCCATAACAGTGCGTCACCCACAGATCCCCCCCATAACAGTGCGTCACCCACAGATCCCCCCCATAACAGTGCGTCACCCACAGATCCCCCCCATAACAGTGCGTCACCCACAGATCCCCCCCATAACAGTGCGTCACCCACAGATCCCCCCCATAACAGTGCGTCACCCACAGATCCCCCCCATAACAGTGCGTCACCCACAGATCCCCCCCATAACAGTGCGTCACCCACAGATCCCCCCCATAACAGTGCGTCACCCACAGATCCCCCCCATAACAGTGCGTCACCCACAGATCCCCCCCATAACAGTGCGTCACCCACAGATCCCCCCCATAACAGTGCGTCACCCACAGATCCCCCCCATAACAGTGCGTCACCCACAGATCCCCCCATAACAGTGCGTCACCCACAGATCCCCCCCATAACAGTGCGTCACCCACAGATCCCCCCCATAACAGTGCGTCACCCACAGATCCCCCCCATAACAGTGCGTCACCCACAGATCCCCCCCATAACAGTGCGTCACCCACAGATCCCCCCCATAACAGTGCGTCACCCACAGATCCCCCCCATAACAGTGCGTCACCCACAGATCCCCCCCATAACAGTGCGTCACCCACAGATCCCCCCCATAACAGTGCGTCACCCACAGATCCCCCCCATAACAGTGCGTCACCCACAGATCCCCCCCATAACAGTGCGTCACCCACAGATCCCCCCCATAACAGTGCGTCACCCACAGATCCCCCCCATAACAGTGCGTCACCCACAGATCCCCCCCATAACAGTGCGTCACCCACAGATCCCCCCCATAACAGTGCGTCACCCACAGATCCCCCCCATAACAGTGCGTCACCCACAGATCCCCCCCATAACAGTGCGTCACCCACAGATCCCCCCATAACAGTGCGTCACCCACAGATCCCCCCCATAACAGTGCGTCACCCACAGATCCCCCCCATAACAGTGCGTCACCCACAGATCCCCCCCATAACAGTGCGTCACCCACAGATCCCCCCCATAACAGTGCGTCACCCACAGATCCCCCCCATAACAGTGCGTCACCCACAGATCCCCCCATAACAGTGCGTCACCCACAGATCCCCCCCATAACAGTGCGTCACCCACAGATCCCCCCCATAACAGTGCGTCACCCACAGATCCCCCCCATAACAGTGCGTCACCCACAGATCCCCCCCATAACAGTGCGTCACCCACAGATCCCCCCCATAACAGTGCGTCACCCACAGATCCCCCCCATAACAGTGCGTCACCCACAGATCCCCCCCATAACAGTGCGTCACCCACAGATCCCCCCCATAACAGTGCGTCACCCACAGATCCCCCCATAACAGTGCGTCACAGGCCCCAACAGGACCCCAACCCCCCATAACAGTGCGTCACCCACAGACCACAATTAGTTCAAAAACCACCAAAAGCACACCTTTTGGTTCAAATTAATTTTTTTCTTATTTTCCTCCTCAAAAACCTAGGTGCGTCTTATGGGCCGGTACGTCTTATAGGGCGAAAAATACGGTAAATAAAATAGAATAAATAGAAGAACATTTGTTCATTAAAATAGCGACTAGCCTCCAGCCCCTCCTCCCTCCCCGCACTGTAACTGATGTATCGCCGGCCGCACTGTGCAGCATAGCGGCCGGCGATACATCCGTGTCAACCACATAAAAAGTCAACCATCGCTTTATATGACGCACTGCCATTTCCCCCCCCACTTTTGGGGGAAAAAAAGTTTGTCTTATAAAGCGAAAAATATGGTAATACAATTGCAGCATTTTTGGGTCGGCCGATTGGCGATTGCAATATTGCGATTGCTTTGGCGATATATTGTGCAGGCCTAGACTATATTATCCTTTTTGATACCCCCCAAAACAATTTGTATCTCTAAAGTTTGTGTCTTTTTTTTTTTTATTTTTTTATCAGATTATCTTATGTGGGGGGCTCATTTTTTGCAGGATGAGCGGACTGTTTTATTGGCACTATTTTGGGGGCTATATGACTTTTTGATCGCTTGCTATTAAACTTTTTGTTATGTAAGGTGACAAAAAATATATTTTTTGCACTTTTTTTTTTAATTTTTATTCTGGACCGTGTTAACCTGGGGGGTTAGGTCATGGAGTATTTATATAGAGGAGATTATTACCGACGCGGCAATGCCTAATATGTCTACTTTTAATAAATTATTTTAGGCTTTTTGGGTGTCAAGTCTGAGAACCAGTTTTTTTTATCCGATGGGGAAATTGGGATATAAATTTAGTACTCCATGGAAGTGTGATACTCCCTGAAGCAACCAATAATGCAGAGGCCCGGATGATCGGGGCATGTGTCACATTGAGTTGTGGTGTCCTTCCGTATCCCCCTCCTGTGACACACTCTGCACCTTTTTTGGGTTCGTCCCTTCTTTCCAGTATGGGGGACCACACCTGAAAAGTGTTGGCCAGGGACGATCCAGGCGCCTACAGTTCCCGAGGTACTCCGGCCTGCTCTTTCCCGTTCCGAAAAGATCAGGGCCTTGAGGACTGACTCATAGAACTGGAGGAATGTCCCTATGTTGCCAGCGCTTCGGGATAGTACAAAAGAGTTGTACATGGCAACCTGTACCAAGTAGACCGCAACTTTTTTGTACCCTGCCCGGGTTTTGCGCATGGCGTTATATGGCTGGAGGACTTGATCCGAGAGATCAACTCCTCCCATATACCGATTGTAGTCGACGATACAATCGGGCTTGAGGACCGTTGCCTCGGTACCTCGCACAGGGACAGGGGTGATGCCGTTACCATGAATTGTGGACAGCATAAGGACATCCCTCTTGTCCTTATACCTGACCAGCAACAGGTTTCCAGTGGTAAGGGCACGAGTCTCACCCCTGGGGATAGGTACCTGGAGGGGCTGGGAGGCCGCGTTGATTTTTTTGCACGGTCCCACAAGCGGACGTGGATCTGGCGGCAAGGGACTGGAACAAGGGGATACTGGTATAAAAGTTATCCACGTACAGGTGGTAACCCTTATCCAGCAGTGGGTGCATAAGGTCCCACACAAGTTTCCCGGTAACACCCAGAGTGGGGGGAAATTCTGGGGGGTTGAATCCGGGAATCTCGCCCCTCCTATATACAAAATTTGTAAGTATACCCTGGGGTACTCTCAAAAATTTTGTATAGCTTCACGCCATACCTCGCCCGCTTGGAGGGCACATACTGACGGAAAATGAGTCTCTCCTTGAACGCAATGAGAGACTCATCAACCGTGACCTCCCTTCTAGGTACATAGGCCTCCATGAATTTGGCCCCAAAGTGATCGATGACCGGCCGTATCTTATACAGACGGTCATGGGCAGGATCACCTCGGGGGGGACATGCTGCATTATCGGAATAATGCAGACATTTCCGGATGGCCTCAAACCGGCAGCGTGTCATGACCGTACTGTAAAGTGGGGTCTGGTATAGGACGTCCCCACTCCAGTACAGCTTGACACTGGGTTTCTTGATCAGGCCCATATGCAGCACGAGGCCCCAAAATGTCCTCATTTCGGCTGCACTGAGCCCGGGTGTTGAGCAACAAACTGTTGGGTGTACAGGTTCGTCTGCTCCACCATCAGATTTACCAATGGGTCACTGAAAAAATGAAAAAAAAAAGTCATATTCAGTGTAGCCCACTGTGGAAATCTGTATTCCTGCTTGGCCTACAAAATCAGAAATCACGGGCTCGTATCGCTCTGGGCCACACCAGACTAGTTCACCGGCAGGGTGCTCCGGTGGATTTAACTGGTGGGCCGGGAAACCAGTACGATCCCCAGAGCTGCTCGTACTAGGCTGGGCCACAGGGTCCCTAACATGGCGGTCTCCTTGCTCCGCCTGGCGGCATCTCCGCCGCCTTGGGGGCTCATCATCATCGCTTGAGGAGGAGGACGCAGATGACAACAGGAATGTGGGGTCATCCTCGTCCTCACTGGGACTCTCGGAGTCGGAGGCCGAGAACATCCGGCGGGCCATAGGGGAGTGTGTGTCTGCGTGTGTATGTGCGTGTGTGTAAATCTTTATTTGGTGTGCATGGGTGTTCGCGGACTTAACCCTAAAACTAACAGAATTTTTTTTTTAAAAATGAACAAAAAAATGTGAAAAAAAAATTCAAAACCGCTTGTCAACCGTCCGAAGTTGATCAGCGGTGGGGTGTGCGATTCGCTAACAGGGGCCGGACGCTAAGCGTGCCGGCCACAGTCGGCGTACACAAAAAATAATAAAAATCCTGCACCCCAATAACCCGGAAACGCAGAAAACCGCAGGTCTGAATTGACCCGCGGTTTTCTGCAATCGCCGACATGGGGGGGGGGGGGGGGGGGGGTCCTGCGCATTTAGCCTAGATGCCTGCTCAATGATTTGAGCAGGCACCGGGTTCCGATCACCGACCGCCGCGCGGCGGTGATCGGAACCATACATGACGTATGTGTCCTTAAGAGGTTAAAGGGCTTCTGTCACCCCACAAAAGTCTTTTTTATTTTATTTTTTGGGCTTCTTATAATCCTTGTACTGCGATATATTAATATATAATGCTATTACTCATTTTGGTTCAGTAGTTAATAAAAAATAAAAAAAATGACTTTTATAATATGTAAATTACCTGTCTACCAGCAAGTAGGGCGGCTACTTGCTGGTAGCAGCCGCATCCTCCTTTCATAAAGACGCCCCCTCCTTATGTTGATTGACAGGGCCAGCGAACGCGCTCGTCTTCTGGCTGGCCTTGTCTGCGTTCAAAATCTGGCGCCTGCGCCGTACTTGTCTTCAGTCGTCACATCTACACCCGGCAAAGGCGCACTGAGGATGGGGCGGCCGAGCGAGCGTCCTCCTCTCACCGCTCACTCCCCACCCCCCCACCACGGTCTGCGATCGCCGGTCAATTCAGACCTGCGGTTTGCGGCTTTTCACTGTTGCGGTGGCGACTGGCGGCGGTGCCATCCCATCGGGTCCCCATGCGGCTGTAGGGGGGACCCGATGGCATGGAAGGCAGCGCGATGCCTTCCTGAGACGTGCCTGTGAGATCCAGCCCCAGGCCGGAAGCTGTATGAGTAATACACACAGTATTACTCATACAGCCAATGCATTCCAATACAGAAGTATTGGAATGCATTGTAAAAGGGATTAGACCCCCAAAAGTTGAAATCCCAAAGTGGGACAAAAATTTAAGTTAAAAAAATTAAGTTTTCCCCCCAAAAAATTTAAAGTTTCAATTAAAAATAAACAAAGACGCCATTTTCCCCAAATAAAGTTAAAAGAAATTGGTAAAAGATAGGGGGGAAAAAAAATGTAGACATATTAGGTATTGCCGCGTCCGTATCGCCCGGCTCTATAAACATATCACATGACCTAACCCCTCAGAGGAACACCGTAAAAAATAAAAACTGTGCTAAATAAACCATTTTTTTGGTCACCTTACATCACAAAAAGTACAACAGTAAGCGATCAAAAAGGCTTTTGTCCACCAAAATAGTACGAATCTAACCTTTACCTCATCCTGCAAAAAATGAGTCAATTGCCCAAAAAATAAAAAAAACTATGGCTCAAAATAATGAGACACTAAAACATCATTTTTTTTTTGTTTTAAAAAAGTTGTTATTGTGTAAAACTTAAGCAAATTTAAAAAAGTATACATATTGGGTATCGCCGCGTCCGTATCGACTGACTCTATAAAAATATCACCTGACCTAACCCCTCAGGTGAACACCGTTAAAAAAATAAAATAAAAACGGTGTAAAAAAAAGCTATTTTTTGTCATATTACATCACGAAAAGTGTAATAGCAAGTGATCAAAAAGTCATATGCACCCCAAAATAGTGCCAATCAAACCGTCATCTCATCCCGCAAAAATCATACCCTACCCAACATCATCGCCCAAAAACTGAAAAAACTATGGCTCTCAGACTATGAAGACACTAAAACATGATTTTTTTTGTTTAACCACCTCCCGTCTGCCCATAGGATATAAAACGTCCGGCCGGTGGATTTCTATTACTGAATGGACGTTTTAAAACGTCCGTTCAGAAACTGCAGCTGCACGCTAATCGTGCAGCTGCTGATCGGGTTGCCCGCTGTCAGTGACAGCAGGGCAACCCTTAGAGAAGGCAGGGACAGTGCCCAGGTGTCCCTGCCTTCTAGATCGCTGCATACACAGCGCTCACCGCCGGGACCGGAGAGTGCAGGAGCTGTGTGAGGTCTTTCACAGACCTCGATCAGCCCTGCACTGAGGCTGTACAGCTCTGTATTGCGCTGTACAGCCTCTCTGGGGGGTGTATTTTTCCTGTAACTAGGGCTACTATGTCAGCCCCAGTTACAGGAGAAATCAACAGTGAAAAAGAAAAAGTGAAGTAAATGTCCCCCAGAGGTCTTGTATGACCTTATGGGGGACAAAAAGTGTAAAATAAAAAAAAGTAAAGTGTTGAAAAAATAAAATAAAAAAAAAGGTTTCACATGTAAAAATAAAATTCCCCAAGTAAGGAGTAAAAAAAAATGTTAAAAATAGAAAGAATAAAATAAAATAGACATATTAGGTATTGCCGCGTCCGTAAAAACCAGCTCTATAAAAATATCACATGACCTAACCCCTCGGGTGAACACCGTAAAATGAGCAATTTTTATCACCATCACAAAAAGTGCAACACCAAGTGATCAAAAACGCATAGGTCCCACAAAATGGTAGCAATAAAACAGTCACCTCATGACGCAAAAAATGAGCCCCTACATAAGAAAATGTCTCAAAAAATAAAAAAACTATAGCTCTTAGAACATAGAGACACTAAAACATAATTTTTATGGTTTTAAAAATGCTATTATTGTGTTAAAGTGAAACAAATAAAAAAAGTATACATATTAGGTATTGCCGTGTCCGTAAAAAACTGCTCTATAAAAATATCGCATGACCTAACCCCTCGGGTGAACACCGTAAAAAAAAAACAAAAAAAAAAAAAAACGGTGTCAAAACAAGCAATTTTTGTCACCTTACATCACAAAAACTGCAACACCAAGTGATCAAAGATGCGTATGTCCCACTAAATCAGGGATGTCAAACTCGTGGCCCTCCAGCTGTTGCAAAACTACAACTCCCATCATGCCTGGGCATACTACAGCTATCAGGGAATGATGGGAGTTGTAGTTTTGCAACATCTGGAGGGCCATGAGTTTGACATCCATGCACTAAATGGTACCAATAAAACCATCACCTCATCCCGCAAAAAATGAGCCCCTACATAAGAAAATCTCTCAAAAAATAAAAAAATATATAGCTCTCAGAACATGGACACATTAAAACATAATTTATTTGTTTCAAAAATGCTATTATTGTGTAAAAGTATACATATTAGGTATCGCCACGTCCGTAACAATCGGCTCTATAAAAAATGTCACTTGACTGAACCCCTCAGGTGAACGCTGTAAAAATAAATAAATAGAAACTGTGCTAAAACCACCCATTTTTTGGTCACCTTGCCCCATAAAGTGTTATAATGAATGATCAAAAAATCATATGTACCCAAAAATGTTCTTCTTTTCTTCTGCGCCCTGCCGTGTTAAAAAGGAAAATCTGCTAAAAAAAAAAAGTGAAATAAAAAAATTTGATCTCTATTTTCCTTTAATTCTTATGGAACACCTTAAGGGTTAACAAAGTTTGTAAAATCGGTTTTAAGTAACTTGAGGGGTGTAGTTTCTACAATGGGGTCATTTATGGGGGTATCCACTATGTAGGCCCCACAAAGTGACTTCAGACCTGAACTGGTCCTTAAAAAGTGGGTTTTGGCATTTTTCCTAACATTTTAAGAATTGCTTCTAAACTTCTAGGCCTTCTAACGTCCTAAAAAAATAAAATGACATTTCCAAAATGATGCCAACATAAAGTAGACATATGGGGAATGTTAAGTAATAAATATTTTATGAGGTATCACTTTCTGTTTTAAAAGCAGAGAAATTGAAATTTAGAACATTTTTCAAAATTTTTGGTAAATTTGGGATTTTTTCATAAATAAAGGTGAAATATATTGACTCAAATTTATGACTATCATGAAGTACAATGTGTCACGAAAAAACAATCTCTGAATGACTTGGATAAGTAAAGGCGTTCCAAAGTTATTACCACATAAAGTGAGATATGTCAGTTTTGCAAAATTAGGCCTGGTCAGGAAGGGGGCAAATAGCCCAGATGGGAAGTGGTTAAAAAATGAAATCCTTGTGTAAAACTTACATAAATAAAAAAAATTGTATACATATTAGCCCCTTAAGGACACAGGGCGTACAGGTACGCCCTTGTGCCCTGGTACTTAAGGACACAGGGCGTACATGTACGCCCTGTGCATCTCCGATCACTGCCGTGCGGCTGGCAGTGATCGGAACCCGGTGCCTGCTCAAATCATTGAGCAGGCACCTAGGCTAAATGCGCGGGGGGGTCCCGTGACCCCCCCCATGTCGGCGATCGCGGCAAACCGCAGGTCAATTCAGACCTGCGGTTTGCTGCGATTTCTGCAGTTTCTGATCCCCGCGGTCCCTGACCGCGGGGATCAGAAACTTTAGGATTATTTTTTTTTTTCCAGTATCCCTCCCCCCTGCACCCCTGAGTTATTTTTCACACGGTGGGAGGTGCAGGGGGAGGGGTGCGGGAGGCGGTGCGGTAGGCGGGATCGCGATCCCCCGCCCGCCTCCCATTGCATAATCGTTGGTGTCTAGTGGGTATACCAGGGTGCCAGCACATTGCTGGCACCCTGGTATAAACGGCTGACATCGGTGATGCGATGTCAGCCGTTTAACCCTTTCCATACAGCGGTCCGTACGGACCGCTGTATGGAAAAGGTTAACAGCTCAGGGAGCTCCCTCCCTCTCCCATCGGGGGGCTGCTGTGCCTTTGCAGCCCCCCGAATGGAGAGGGAGAGAGCTTCCAGGCAGCCCCCCAAGCCCCGTCCTTACCCTTCCCCGTCTGCGAAGTTCTGGCAACTACTGAGCAGACGGGGAAGGTTCCCATGGCAACAGGACGCCTTCTCAGGCATCCTGCTGTCCATGGTTCTGAACAGATCTGTGCTGAAAGCATAGATCTGTTCAGACAAAGTGTAAGTAAAATACAGTACAGTACAATATATATTGTACAGTACTGTATTATGCAGACATCAGACCCACTGGATCTTCAAGAACCAAGTGGGTCTGGGTCAAAAAAAGTGAAAATAAAGTAAAAATCAAGAAACACATTTATCACTGATTAAAAATGAAAAAAATAAAATTCCCTACACATGTTTGGTATCGCCGCGTCCGTAACGACCTGATCTATAAAACGGTAATGTTACTTTACCCGAACGGTGAACGCCATAAAAATAAAAAATTAAAAACTATGATGAAATTGGAATTTTGCCCACCTTACTTCCCAAAAAAGGTAATAAAAGTGATCAAAAAAGTCGCATGTACGCCAAAATAGTACCAATCAAACCGTCATCTCATCCCGCAAAAATCATACCCTACCCAAGATAATCGCCCAAAAACTGAAAAAGTTATGGCTCTTAGACTATGGAAACACTAAAACATGATTTCTTTTGTTTCAAAAATGAAATCATTGTGTAAAACTTACATAAATAAAAAAAGTATACATATTAGGTATTGCCGCGTCCGTATTGACCGGCTCTATAAAAATATCACATGACCTAACCCCTCAGATGACCACCGTAAAAAAATAAAAATAAAAACGGTGTAAAAAAAGCCATTTTTTGTCATCTTCCGTCACAAAAAGTGTAATAGCAAGCAATCAAAAAGTCATGTGCACCCCAAAATAGTGGCAATCAAATCGTCATCTCATCCCACAAAAAATGAGACCCTACTTAAGATAATCGCCCAAAAATTGAAAAAAAACTATGGCTCTTAGACTATGGAGACACTAAAACATATTATTATTTTTTTTTAAATGAAATTATTGTGTAAAACTTACATAAATAAAAAAAATTGTATACATATTGGGTATCACCGCGTCCGTGACAACCTGCTCTATAAAATTAGCACATGATCTAACCTGTCAGATGAATGGTGTAAATAACAAAAAAAAAAAAACGGTGCCAAAAAAGCTATTTCTTGTTACCTTGCCGCACAAAAAGTGTAATATAGAGCAATCAAAAATCATATGTACCCTAAACTTGTACCAACAAAACTGCCACCCTATCCCGTAGTTTCTAAAATGGGGTCACTTTTTTGGAGTTTCTACTCTAGGGGTGCATCAGGGGGGCTTCAAATGGGACATGGTGTCAAAAAAACCAGTCCAGCAAAATCTGCCTTCCAAAAACCGTATGGCATTCCTTTCCTTCTGCGCCCTGCCGTGTGCCTGTACAGCAGTTTACGACCACATATGGGATGTTTCTGTAAACTACTGAATCAGGGCCATAAATAATGAGTTTTGTTTGGCTGTTAACCCTTGCTTTGTAACTGGAAAAAAAATATTAAAATGGAAAATCTGCCAAAAATGTGAAATTTTGAAATTGTATCTCTATTTTCCATTAAATCTTGTGCAACACCTAAAGGGTTAACAAAGTTTGTAAAATCAGTTTTGTATACCTTGAGGGGTGTAGTTTCTTAGATGGGGTCATTTTTGGGTGGTTTCTATTATGTAAGCCTCACAAAGTGACTTCAGACCTGAACTGGTCCTTAAAAAGTTGGTTTTTTGAAAATTTCTGAGAAATTTCATTATTAACTTCTAAGCCTTGTAACGACCCCAAAAATAAAGTAATTCCCAAAATGATCCTAACATGAAGTAGACATATGGGAAATGTAAAGTAATAACTATTTTTGTAGGTATTACTATGTATTATTGAAGTAGAGTAATAGAAACTTGGAAATTTGCTAATTTTTGGCAAATTTTGGTATTTTTTTTATGAATAAACGCAAATTTTTTTGACTCCATTTTACCATTGTCATGAAGTACAATATGTGACGAAAAAAACAATCTCAGAATGGCCTGGCTAAGTAAAAGCGTTTTAAAGTTATCACCACATAAAGACACTGGTCAGATTTGCAAAAAATGGCTGTGTCCTGAAGGGGTTAAATCTTAATTTGCTCTTATCTTGGATGACATTTTGGTGCTTTGGAACCAATTACTCGACTTACAATGGTTTGAACATACAATGGTCGCCCTGGAACCAATTAATATTGTAATTTGAGGGTCCACTGTATTGATAACCCGACTACCAGCACCCTCACCGATCAGCTGTTTGAAGGGGCAGCAATGCTTGGGCGAACGCTCCTGCATCTTCTAAATTGAGTACATTGTATAGCGGCGGTGCTTGGTATTGCCTGAGTCACATGCTCTTGAATTGAGCTGCAGAAAGACCCTTGTGACCATTGGAGGTGGCATTGTAAGGCAAGGAAGAGGCCACAGCACTCGCCCAAGTGTTGCAGTACTTTGATACAGCTGATGGGCATTGGTGCCATGCTAGGAGTCAGACCTGAGGATAGGTCATCAATATTTAAAGAGATTTTTCGGTAATATTCATTCTTAAGCAAGTGCCTGTAGTATGCCATCTGAAATAGAACATTCATGCTTACATGCTTCATTCTGCTCCAGACTTCCATCACTGTCTCCATTTTCCGGTCCTCACACTGTTTTCTACTTTCACACTCGCGTTTTGGGCAGGTGCGTCATGGATCTACAAAAACGGATCCGTTACAATAATACAACCGCATGCATTCAGTTGTATTATCTGCAACATAGCCAAAACGGATCTGTCATGAATAGCATTGAAAGTCAATGGAGGACGTATCCGTTTTCTACTGTGCCAGATTGTGTCATAGAAAACGGATCCGTCCCCATTGACTTACATTGTGTGTCAGAACGGATTCGTTTGGCTCCGTTTTCATCATACGGACAAGCAAGCAGCGTTTTGGTGTCCCAGGGCTCCAGACAAAAAAAAAAAATCTCAAGGAGCCATTGGCTCCTAACCTGAAAAATTTAGGGGCCAAATGAAATTTTTAGTCTCCAAATTTAAAATCCATATAATATAGCTGGGATGCTAAGGAACATGGGGTTTTCTAAGCTACAGCCCACTCGGTTTCCCTTCTATCTCTAGAACAGGGCCCCCAAAATTAAGAAGAGAGCACCACGCATGTGCGGCAGGCGCTCTCGGCTATTTTCAGAACACCCATAGAAGTGAATGGACAGTGAACTACCCAAGCAAGATCACCTCTCCATTCACCTCTATGGAAGTTCCAGGAAGTTTCAGCATTCCAATAAAAGTCAATACAGGGTGGCTGTGCATACATGGTGCGCCCTTGTTCACTTTGGGGGCCGTACCTATCCTATGCCGCCAAAGTGCGAGATGGGCCAACCCCTTTTAAAGGGTACTCTGGTAATCTGATAATCTACAGGATAGTTTTATATTTCTGACCACTGGGACTGCCCCACACCCTGAAATGAATGGAGAGGTTGGTGGAGCGTGCGCCTTGGCGCTACATTTATTCTGTATGTTAACACCAGAAATAGCCAAGCACTGTCCTCAGCTATCCCTAGCAGTCCACTGGAGAATGAATGGGGAGGCAGGTGCATACACTACCTGCTTCTGCATTTATTTCAGGGAGCGCCATAGGGTATAGGGCCACTTTTTCATTATTGGCGGGGTTCCCAGACACCTAGCAGTCTATACATAAAGATATCTTCACCTGTCCTTCAATGACCTGGGGCATATCTACGGTGAAAGGAACGGCACAAGTAAGTGTGTGTGTGTGGGGGGGGGCAAATTGCGACAAGACTGCAAAGTCTTGTCGCCATTTTGCAATTCTAAGTCGCATTGGCGACCATTTTGGTCACCATCTGGAGCCCTGTGTCCGCCTCTAAAGCGGAATGGAGGCAAACTGATGCATTCTGAGCGGATCCTTTTCCATTCAGAATGCATTAGGGCAAAACTGATCCGTTTTAGACCGCTTGTGAGAGCCCTGAACGAATCTCAGAAATAGAAAGCCAAAACGCCAGTGTGAAAGTAGCCTTACGTGCACCACTCCAGTCAGTGACTGGCTTCTGCGGTGATGTGCTGCTTATCACCACAGAAGCCAGTCATTGTGACCATGCCCACACACAACAGCATGTAACCAGTGTAGAGACTTCCATGAGCAGAAGTTACTACTTCGCAAAGTCTCGCGAGACTTCGGGTAATATCTTCAGAAATTAATTTCTACTGTAAAAACAAAAGTACAAAGGTTTTTACAGTAGAAATAAATCTCAGAAGATATTACCCGAAGTCTTTCGAAACTTTGCAAAGTAAAACTTCGGCTTATCAGAGCCAACACATTTTAATACTGTACAGAGCGCTAACTCCGCGCAGTATTCTACTGAAGTTTTATGTGAATCGACTTCGGACGAACCATCGGAAGTCGATTCGCTTATCACTAGTAACTTGCTCCGTACAGTATTCTAAGGAAGTTTTCTGCGAATCGACTTCGGGTGAAGCTTCTGAAGCCGATTTGCTCATCCTTAATGGTTACATAATAAAGTTCTGCCTGTCTGCTGCCACCACTAGGTGGAGCTTTGAAAAGCTGTACAGTGAAATCCTAAGCCCACCCTAGCTACATGGATCCACGTCTGTGCAGTGAATTTGGAGACATATAAATAGTTGACATTAAAATATCAATCGGATTCCTTAAGCCAAGATATTTATTTACTTAGATGAAAGATTCACTTTTAAAATTTTTCTGGTATATTCTCTTTGGGGAAGGGAGTATACCCTGTGAGGTCATGGGACGCTTCTCATCAATGTTTTTGTCCTGGTGGTGATTGCAGTTCTGTCTGTGGCCACCAGGGGGCAGACTTGTAGCTGTGATTATCATGTCTTCATGTACTAGCAATCAGTGGTTAATGTGTGAACACTTAATGCATAAAAAACAGAAAACAAAAGGTTAGGAATTAGATTCTAGATTGTGAATGATTGAGTGGACAGGGGCGATTTCTGTTATGTGAACATGCTGCTGAGATTGTTTTCTTACCACCGTGGGGTGCACAACCTTTTTTGGTCTGGGGGCCGCATTGTCACATCACACTATTTCAAGGGGCCGCAAATTTAAAAAAATGTTGATCGGCGCTCATCTGCCCATTACACAAACCAGTGCAAAGTGACTGGTAAGGAGTGATCGCTGCCACAGTCATTCCGCCTTTATTTAGATGATCTCATCTCCTGCCAGTCCAGTTATAGGGGCCCTGCAGTAACCAGTAAGCACTTAATCTTGGTAGTGGGGAAGGCGCTTATTGGTTAACACTTTAATGACCTGAAAAGGCCTAAATGACCAGACACTTTTTTTTTTTGTAATTTAGCACACGTGGTGGTTCAAACTGTTGTAACTATCTATTATTAGTTGGACTACCAAAACAATTTTTATTTGGGGGAAACTGTACAAAACGTTTTTAAAAAGTTTTATTTTTATTTTTTTCAAACTATAGCTCCTTATTCTAAAATATGCAAACTGACACAAAAATTAATTATAATTATTTCCCTATTTTGTGTAGGCCGTTTTGTTTTATAATATGTATAGTTTCACGTGAATGGGGCGGTAATGGGGACTGTTTTGGTTGGTGTGGGTGTTTTTTCTTTTATGTATTTAATTTTTATTTTATTTTTTACTTAAAGAGGACCTTTCACTAGTTTACAAACTAAAAACTAACTCTCTCTGTGGGCAGAGCGGCACCCAGGGGTCCCCCTGCACTTACTAGTATGCCTGGGCGCCGCTCCGTTCGCCCGGTATAGGCTCCGGTGTCTCAGCTCCGTCTGTTGTACTGGACTGATTTTTTTGTAGGAGGCGTGTCCCTTGCTGCAGTGCTGGCCAATCGCAGCGCACAGCTCATAGCCTGGCTATGAGCTGTGCGCTGCGATTGGCCAGTGCTGCAGCAAGGGACACGCCTCCTACAAAAAAATCAGTCCAGTACAACAGACGGAGCTGAGACACCGGAGCCTATACCGGGCGAACGGAGCGGCGCCCAGGCATACTAGTAAGTGCAGGGGGACCCCTGGGCGCCGCTCTGCCCACAGATTGAGTTAGTTTTTAGTTTGTATACTAGTGAAAGGTCCTCTTTAATTTTTAATATATTTCTGCTACATAACATGTCCCCCAAGAGGTCAAAAAAGACCTTGGGGGGACACCGTCTTTTGCACTTTTTCCTTTTTATTTTTTACTTTTATTTGTATTTTATTAATATTTTATTGTATTTTCTTTTATAATTGGTTTATTACTTTTTTTTTATATATATTTTTGCCACATAATATGTCCCACAAGAGGTCATAAAAAAACTGTTGGAGGACATTGAACACTTTTTTCCTTTTTTTTTTTTTTTTTTATAATTTCCTTTTTATTTTATTATTTTGTTTTTTATTTTTTGAATTTTCTATTTTTTTTATATATTTTTATGTATTTTATTATTTAAAAAAAAAAATACGGTATGTATTTCCTTTTTATTTTGTATTGTATTTTTGCCACATATGTCCCCCAAGGGTTCATAAAAAAGACAGTGAACACTCTTTTATCTTAAATTTTTTTCCTTTTTATTGTATTGTTTTTTTTTATATAACTTTCTATTTTTTTGTGCCATATATATTTTATTTCTTTTATTTATTTTTTATTTTTTTCATTGAGTTTAAAAAAAATAAAAAAATTTTTTTAACCTATTTTTTAACTCTATTTTTACCACATAATTTGTCCCCAAGAGGTCACTGAAAGGCCTTTGGGAGACATTAAGTGACTTTTTTTTGTACTATTTCCACTGTAACTGGAGCATCCAAAGGAGCCACAGTTACAGGGAAACCAGCCTGCTTTGGGGGGTGGCTTTGTACACGGGCAGCACTGATCTGGGTCTACTGACCCTGCAGCTCTGCGCTTCTCTGCCCCGAGATGCCCAGCGATGACATCGCCGGGCCCGCACTACAGAGCGCTCATAGGGGAGAAGGCAGAAGCGCTGATAAAGCACTTCTGTCTTCTCCTCGGATTCCCCGCTCTCACTAATAGCCGGGGACCCTTTCTGCTCCTGCTACAGTGCAGGAGCAAAACCTGTGATCCATCCGCTGTGCGGCGCTCCTGGCAGAAACACAGTTGATCGTAGCATCAGCTGTGTTTCTGCCCAGCAGGATGGGGGCCGCAAACCATGGCTCTGGGGGCCGCCTGCGGGCCACAGGTTGTGCACCACTGGTTTAGACCTTCAGCAGGGAGACATCAGGCACATAAGTGCCAAAAATAACTGCTGACAATTCTCCGTCAAGAAAAAGGAGAATGTGTCATGAAGGTGCAGTAATCATGTGCATTCAGTGACTCGAGAGCTCTTACTTCTGCTGAGAACATGGAGACAATGACACCATTGTAATGGTTCCATCATATGTGCATTAGAGTTAGCAGGGTGTAGTCACATGGCCGTGTCCATTTTGTGGGCCGCGAACTTCCCTTCTGTGTGTATCCAAGTCCGTATGAAGGGCCGCAAGAGATGGCGCCTGTCTTTAGCTGCAACATGAGGATTGTGAACCCATTGAAGTCATTAAGTCTACACCGCAATGCAGGATGCACACATCTGGTGTTCACAAAATGGACACGGCTGTGTGAATACACCCTTAGGCCTCATGCACATGACCGTACTGTTCGCGTCTGATCCACGTTTCTGCAGATCGCACGTAGACCCATTCATTTCCATTGGGCTGCAAAAAATTTGTACATCAAATGGATGTCATCTGTGTGCTGTCCACATCCATGTGTCCGTTTTACAATTTCCTTGCTGTCCTAGCGCTCATGCACACGACCGTATGCCCTCTGAGACATACGGTCCGTGAGCTGGCCATATGTCCCGGAGTAGCATACATCGTGTGCATGGGAGCGCACAGTATCATAGGTTACTATGATGCTGTGCGCTTCGGGCCGCCTGTGGGGCTATTGTCCCGCACTCTTAAGATCATATGAGTGCGGGACAATAGTCCCGCAGGTGGCCCGATGCGCACAGCATAATTGTAATCTATGATGCTGTAAGCTCCCGTGCGCACCATGTATGCCGCTCCAGGACATATGGCCAGCTCACGGACCGTATGTCTAGGAGGACATACGGTCGTGTGCATGAGCCCTTACATTTAGACCATTTTCTATGCCTAAAACAGGTGTAGAAAATGGCAACGGAGACGGGCCTACCAGCCAATTCGCATTTTTAGTCCTGTCTTGAGCGGGGAAAAAGTCGCAGATTACTGCACAAAGAACCTTTTGTGCTGCAATCTGCGGCAGAAATAAGCATAATTTAGACATATTTCTGTTTAATAAATGACCCCCTAAATGATTATCGTTTCTCCGGGACAGGTTCTTTTTGAAGACCAGAAGCAACGCAATAAATGTAGTTTTTAATAGGAATAAAACCTAAGGGTATGTTCACACGCAATATTTTCTGCGCCAAAAAAACCTGATGCAGAATGTGCTTCAGTTTTTTTGGGATGCTTTTTTTCCCCCCTTCATCATGCTGTGTTCATTATGCTGCCCTGTCCCGGATCTCCAAATGGAGATGTGAACAAAGCCTTACGCAGATTTGACTAGGATTTTCATTCCTGTCCATTTTCCTGTGAGAATTGTGGTTGCTTCAAGAATGGACAGGATGCATTTTTTATTATATTTTTTTGGAGATTTTGAGTATAGGTTGTCAGTATCGAAATCTCAGAAAACCTCTTTAATGTGCGGGTTCCCCATTGAAATACATTTTTGAGTGCAAAATCCACACAAAAAATCATTAAGGGGCATTTCACACGCGACGTGAACGCATAGCACCCGCACTGAATCCTGACCCATTTATTTCAATGGATCTGTGTACATTATTATTTTTTTCACGCATCAGTTCTGCGTTGAAAAAACGCTGCATGTTCTATACTGTGCGTTTTTCACACAGCCCCATAGAAGTGAATGGGGATTCAGTGAAAAACGCAAGCATCCGGAAGCAAGTGTGGATGCAATCCGTTTTTCACTGATGGTTACGAAGAGATGTTTGTAAACCTTCAGTTTTTTATCACGCTCGTGAAAAACGCAACAAAACGCATTGCACCCGCGCGGAATAAGCTGAACGCAATTGCAGACAAAACTGACTTAACTTGCTTACAATATGGTGTGAGTTTCACTGAACGCATCCAGTCCTAGTCTGTCACCCTCGTGTGAAAGAGGCCTAAAGTGTCACAAAATTGAAACAATAAATGAGAATGATTAGATGACGCTGCTGCTTTCTTAAAGAAGCACTTATTTGAAATAAATGTGTGGTGACTTACTGTAGTAGGGTAAGTCCTCTTCACTGCAAATTGTGGGATGTGTATAGTGTGTATACATTGTAACAGCAGCTTCCAGATGACCTTAAATATAATTGTGATTAAGATCAGGAAAAACGACAGTAAGTGACAGTAAGTGTGAAGCGGCTTTAATGACAGGACACAATGGCTGTTCTTTGCATAAGAATGCCTAAAACAACAATTGGGGCAGTAGCCTCCTGCCCCTTTGTCTTAAGGCTGCAGGCATAGGCAGGCCTTCCTTCAGAGAGTACAGGCGACGCAGGGTTAATGCTCTGCAATTTGCAGCCAGTCAGGGCGGAAGCTGGGTTCTCTCTCTCGCTCTCTCTCTCTGTTGCTTTAAGGACAGTTTCATTCGGCCTTGGAGGATGGGGGAATAAAAGGTTTGTTCAAAAGATCTGACAGCCCCCGTGCTCCTCCTGTGTCCCGGGAAGGCCCTCTGGTTCCTAGTGTCACCGTTCTCATTGCTCCTTGCACTTTACCTGGATTCTCTGCTCCACAGCTCAGGGACAGGTCTCACAGGTTTGCTTTTATTGTGCAATTTTTTTTTTCTGATGCCATTAATGTAACTATACCCTGTGTCTTTTTTTTTTTTTTTTTTTTTTTTTTGGTGAGAGTATAGCTGTGTGTGAGGAGGGGGAGGTGTCATTGTGTATGTATGTGTCTGCTGGCCGTGGGTTTGTGCATTCACCTCCAGATCTGCACTGTAAAGGCCTAGCTGAGCCTGTCTCTTTCTCTCTCTGCACAGGATGGCTCCTGCCTGCAAGAGCTGTACAAAGATAATCACTCAGGAAGTGGCTCAGCCAATGGCCTGAAGCATTACATGTGGATTCCCGAAAGCCTCCAATCCTGCCCCAGCTTGCAACAGGGGAGTCTGATCATCAGGCTGAAGTGCCAAGCCCTTTCTGTCTGAGAACTGAGAGTCTGTCCTCCATGTTTTATAAGTATTGACATATAACACTGTAACAATGCATCCACACAGGTAAGCCAGAGCTTGTCTTTTTTTGTAGTTTATTCCCATCTCTTGGACACTGTGCTTTTGCAGGTTGCATTTCCGCGACTTCTCGGGCCAAATTTGCTAAACCAGCAAGTGTTTTGAATTTTGACTTTCTGGAGAGATCACATGGTTGGGTGCCATTAGCCAGTGACTGCTGCTGGGGGTTCCAGGGGTACACTGCACAATTAACTTTTTTCTTTTGTAAAGAGTGGTGGGTTTCTGCACAGCCCCCTTCACTCCCCTGTTCACCAAGGAAGATCTCTGCATTATTGTGTATTCCTGTGTCACATGCTGCTCAGAGGAACATGGAGGCTGCCTCAGCACAAGGCTTCAGCTAACGTACAGGCCACCAAGCAAAGCACACTTTATTTACCCTCTATCTAAAGGACAAGAGCCAGACTAACCCGGACTGTTACTTTTGATACCGACTACAGGGACTCTCAGCACTCATGCCTGACATACGTCTGGGGCCTAGCTTTGGATTTTTCAAATACCACCATATCTGAAGCCTTCCTGCGGTTTACTTGGTGCCCTGTGGACCCGGCACAGTGTGCGTTTACATGATTTTTCTTGCTTTTTACCCATATATTGTTTTTTGAGATTCTTGTATTTTTTATGTTCTGGATATATGATTTCCTGAGGCTGGGAGCTAACCAATATGGATGTCAAACAGTAAGTATAAGAGCTGTATAACTAAGACGTGTTATTAATGGCCACTTTTGTTAAGGTTACATAAGTGTTCTCTCCGCAGGCGTGACCATAGATATTTCATGGATGCCAGTATACATAACCTGCATTTCTTATGATACAGTATGTTATTTAAAGATTTAACAGTATTCTAATGCTTTCTGATTAACCCCTTCAGTGCAGCTATTTTTCCTAACATTGGGTACAGGGCCTCTCCTGTGCCTCATAAAGGGTTAATTTGCTGCTCTCCATCGATTCATATTTTTTTTTTGGGGGGGGTTTCTTTGAACGTAAAGGTAAGTGAAGGATTCTTGTGTAACTTAATGAAGGCAGCCAGGCTCTTGTAAGAGGGAGAAGGCAAAATGGTAGTGTGTGTGATGTTGTTCTAGCCTCTCAGTCCTTTACACACCTTTTGCTTGTTTTACTTCCTGCCATTTGTAAGTTCTTCGTGTCTACTGTGGATAGTAATGTATTCTGAAGGCACCATGTGTGGCTTTGGAAGGTACCAGTAAGTGATTGCTGCATGCTCACCACCCTGAGAGGGGAAGGGTCTTTCTCCAAAATAGGCCTTTACTTGGACGCTCAGGTTTTCTTCCACCCTATATCAAGGCTTTATTTTAGAAAATATTATTTGATGCCAGTTCACCCCCAGCTGCCATTTTAATGTGAGGGTTCATTATTGATGATACTGTATGTAAAGGCTGCAGATAGCCCTTTTTTTTTTTTTTTTTTTTTTTTTTTGTCTCATTAACCCTCGTCTGCCCACAGCATTTTCTGGGTAGGTGCTTTGCCAGAGGTTTCTCTCCTTTGATTAATTTATGCAGTGACAACCTGGCAGATGGTGTCTGTCACTGACATTAACCCTTGGAGACGTTCCTTGCAGTTAAGGATTCTGCAAATGGAGCCAGCGTCATTGACGTCACCAGCAGTCTCCATCTTGTTAGGCAATCGTGTCAGCTGTCGGGGTCATTTAAGACACACAGGTTTTAATAAAGGAAATGTTTGTTACATGCCGTTTTGGTTTATTGATTTATTTATTTTTCTCTCTTTTTGCCATCATCTCAGATTGCAGTGATGTGTCCACTTCGTTACTAAGGACATCCGTGGAGTTTTATGGATGGGCCATTTTAAATGAAGATTAGGCCTACAACATTATTTTATATATCTGTGTGCGTATGTCCGTATGTGTGATATAACACGCGTAGCTGACATACCCGATGCACTGGTAATGGATAAAGGGATCCTTGACCAGCACTAGACATTTTGTGTCTGACATTTTATTGCAGCCATGTTGTGCACTGAAAGGGTTAAACATCTTCATAGTGTAACAGTGGCTAATAGTACATGCGCCAGTGTTTCCTAATGCTCGCTGTGATGGGCAATTGGACAAATGAACACTTGAACAGGCCCCAATTGATAAGAATGGCCCTGTTTTTCACCTATGTAGACACAGCAAAGATGCCTGCATTGCAGCAAGATGTCCGAGAGGGAGGAAGGAGCAAAAAATAAAAAAAAATAAAATTCCAGCCCTATTGGGCCAATGAGATATCCTCTTAGTTTTTTGAGCCAATGGCAGCACAGAGCTGGTTAACAGCTGATAACTGGAGAGTGGAGGATGGCGTGATTCTAGAAGTTTCCCTGAATGCCAGTGACGCACGTCTTTCATGACAGAGCGTGCCTGTGCAGCGCAGGATCTGAACAGTCCCTTATAACAGCATGCCACAAAGTAAAACACTTACTGTATATAGTCAGAATGGACTGAATGATGGATTGGCCAACTAGCAGTAATGGATCTTATGCAGGTGGGCGACGTTCACATCCAGTTGCTGTCCAAAAGTAGAATGGACAGCACTCGGACTGAATGCTGACCCATTCTAGTCAATGGACCAATTCACATATGTAATTTTTTCACATGACCCATCAGACCATGCAGAGAAAATTTGCAGCATGCACCATATACGTTCAATTTGCCCCAGAGACTTTTCCATTCAAATGAATGGGTGTGTAAGGAAAACAGACAGCTCATGGATGCCATCCATGTGCCGTCCTGCCACTGCTACATCAATGAGGTTTAGCTTCCTTTTGTGAAAATGCTGTACAGGAGCATTGTGGCACATATGGATGTAAATGTTCCTGAAGGTTATAACAGGAGCGGCTGATATCAGTTTTTATATATGTTGGTAAATGTCTCTGGCGGTTCTCAGCACTGGAGATACGTGAGATGCAGTAGTGATTGTGGGGGATGGGAGATTTCTACACTCCTTGTTACTCATCCTTTGGTAGAACACTATAGTCAGCCTCTCCCCAGCCTGAAATGGCTGATAACAGATGAACATGTGAGCTGAGACAACACAGGGATGAGATGTGGCATTATTAATATTGACTTTATGTTGACTACATATAGTTAATTTGTAACCAGATACATTGGTATATTGAGGAAGATAACTAGAACTGGGATATTGGTTCCCTTCTTTCCTTTAGGCCTCTTGCACACGAACGTGTGCACCCTGCTGCCGTATTGCGGATCCGCAGTACACGGGTGCTGTTCTGTGGGCATTCCGCATCACAGATGCGGACCCATTCACTTCAAGAGGTCGGCAAATCCCGAGATGCGGAACGGAAGCACAGAATGGTATGGAAGCTCTATGGAGTGCTTCCGTGGGGTTTCGTCCTGTACTTCCGTTCCGCAAAAAGATAGAACATGCCCTATCTTTTTGCGGAACGGCCGGATTGCGGACCCATTAAAGTGAATGGGTCCGCGATCCGCTGCGGCTGCCCCACGGACTGTGTTCGTGCATTGCGGGCCTCTGAACGACCACGTGGCGCACACGTTCGTGTGCAAGAGGCCTTAGTTTGGAAATTCCTAGGACTGTGATCGTGAACCTTTTACAGACAGAGTACCCAAACGGTAACCTAACCCACTTATTTATTGCAAAGTGCCAACACCACAATTTATCCTGAATATCAATATAGTATATCTTTCATGTACTTTATCATTTAGCTTTAATAGCTTGCATGTGCTGTTCATAGTGCGTCCTTTGCTGATGAATGGCAGAAAAAGTTTAAGGTGTATTGGTACACCATAGACTTTTTCTAAGGTGTAGGTGCCCACAAAGCGAGCACTGAGTGCCACCACCGGCACCCATGCCATAGGTTTGCCACCACTGTCCTAACAATACAGACTACGCTATAACTGTGTGTACTTCATCTCAACTATTTCACTCCTGTACATACAGCTCTGTAGCCCCCTGCCATCTGCCTGGTAGAGGTTTGGATAAATGCCCATTGACGGCGATGCTGGGCACCTGCTGTGCTGCTATACTTAGTTCAGGGTAGTATGTGTGTAGATCAGTAACATGAGTCTGTGGCCAGATAGCCATTTCTTCCATCCATGTTCCCACCAGCCCAAGCTTTGTGGTTTTATGTAGCTTTTAATAATACTTTATTTTCTCACCCTTTTCACGATATCAGCTTGCTGTCACTAAGGCCTCAAGAACACGACCGTATGTACTTTGCAGTCCGCAAATTGCGGATATTGTCCGTGTTGCATCCTCCTTTTTTACTAGACTCATAGACTTCAGTGGATCTGTGGCCCACATTTTGCGGCCTAGTGTAGGACATAAACACTTTTTGCGGGATGGACATTCGGATGCAGAAAGCGAATGGCTCATCCTGGTGTTTTCTGCATTGGTATGTCCGTTCCACAAAAAGGTAGAATATGACTGCAAAATGCAGACCACAGCCTCGTTAAAGTCAGTAGGATCGCAAAAAAAAAATATGTGGATGCCATGTGGCCCACAAAATGGACATGTCGTATGCATGAGACCCAACTTGAAACACTCTTGTTTACATGAGGGTTGAAAGTCCATCCAGAGCTATTACTTCTCCTAGCTGACATTCTGTTAAAATGTATCTGTAAATATTCGGATACAAATGAAACAGATTTTATTAAGAAGCTTTGTTTTACCCTAAGGCCTCATGCACACGACCGTTGTGTGTTTTGCGGTCCGCTAATTGCGGATCTGCAAAACACGGATGGCGTCTGTGTGTGTTCTGCAATTTGCGGAACGGCACGGACAGCCATTAATATAACTGCCTATTCTTGTCCGCAAAACGCGGACAAGAATAGGACAGGTTTTATTTTTTGGGCAGACCACGGAACGGAGCAACGTGTGCTGTCAGCATCTTTTGCTGCCCCATTGAAGTGAATGGGTCTGCATTCAAGCCGCCAAAACTGTGGCTCGGATGCGGACCAAAACGGTTGTGTGTATGAGGCCTAAGACTGGAAAACTCCTATAATGCTAGTCTAAACTTTCCAAACTGGCGAAGCTTTTTTCGGTGTCTGGACATCTCAGAGAGCCCTATGTGTCCTGGTGGTATGAATGCCATATGAGACGGGTTTGGTATACAGTCAGGGGAGTTAACTAGATCCTGCCATAAGCTCCAGCATTAGAAGACTGGGATTTATCTAGAGCTGGAACAGATTTGCTTTGCTGGACACCAAATTGCAATGATCATCCGAGACCACATTTAGATTTTTACTACCACACTTTTGCCAACACGTATCTTGTAGGATCAGTTAGGTTGAAATCCACTGTGTCACATACCATTTTTTTTTTTCTTTCCCTCTTGTGGCATATGCTATAGGTCAGGCATCCTCAAACTGTGGCCCTCCAGCTGTTGTAAAACTACAACTCCCACAATGCCCCTGCTGTAGGCTGTTCGGGCATGCTGGGAGTTGTAGTTTTGCAACAGCTGGAGGGCCGCAGTTTGAGGATGCCTGCTATAGGTGCTGCCGGTCACTACCAACATGCAGGATCTATAACCAGGAACCTCATGTCTTTGCATGGATTTAGTTCTTGTTAATTGCTTTTATACTTGCAGGTTGTGTTGGCTTTGTCTTTTGAACCTCTCATCAGGTGAATCTATCTTTAGTAGAAATGTACTGATGTCTTCCCCTGGACCACATGTCTAGTGGCAGGCAGAATAATGTGTGCAAGGTTGTCATATGTAGATGTGTGCAGTGTTTTTTAGTGTCACAGGACAGGCTGGTATTAAAGGCATATTCCTATTTCACACATTGGTGGCATATAGCTAGGATATGCCATCGATGTCAGATACCCCTGGGATCTGCCCCTTTTTCCAGAACTGGGGCCCCTGAACTGAAGGAGAGCACACAGCGCATGCACAGCTTGTGACATTGACGATATACCCGATCGATATACCATCAATGTCCCAAATGGGAATGCCTATTTAAAGCAACCGGATATATCAGGCTGAGTGTGGTAGATAACAAGTGAATTATAACAGGGGTTTCTTTTGTCCCATGGAAGCTGCAGACTTTATGTATTTTGACTGTCCACAGACATCAGGGGGAAATTGCTCAGACTGCTATTTCATAAGTGGGTCTTAGGCCTCATGCACACGACCGTTCCGTGTGATCCGCAAAAAACGGAAGCCGCCAGTGTTGCCTTCCACAATTTGCGCAACGGGCCACGGCAATATAAATTCCTATTCTTCTCCGCAAAGCGCGGACAAGGATAGGACATGTTATATATTTTTAGCGGGGCCGCGGAACGGAGCCATGGATGTGGACAGCATATGGAGTGCTGTCCGCATCTTTTGCGGCCCCTTTGAAGTGAATGGGTCCGCATCCAAGCCGCTAAAACGGCGGCTCGGATGCGACCCAAACAACGGCTGTGTGCATGAGGCCTTAGTCCAAAGTGTGCTGGAGAGAGAAGCTACATTTACACAACTGGGCCAATTGGACCATTTTTAAGGCTCCTTTTACATCACCATTTCTCTTTTCCGTTCTCCAGCTCCTTTGGAATATAATGCCCTACCTTGCATTGTTCCTATGAAACTGGCTGACCTGTTACATGTGCATTTGGCAGCTGAAGGCATCGGTGTTGGTCCCATGTTCATATGTCCCCGCATTGCTGAGAAAAATTATGTTTTAATATATGCAAATGAACCTCTAGGAGCAACGGGGGCGTTGCCGTTACACCTAGAGGCTCAGCTCTCTGCAACTGCCGTGCCCTCTACACTTTGATTGACAGGGCCAGGCAGTGAAAAGATCATTATTCCTGGCCTTGTTGATAAAAATGGAGAGGAGTTGCAGAGAAAGCAGGACCTCTACGTGTAACGGCAACTCCCCCATTGGTCCTAGAGGCTCATTTGCATATAATAAAATATAATTTTTCTCAGTAATGCAGGCTCATGTGAACAGGGGACCAACACCGATGTCTTCAGCTGCCAAGAAGACATGGAACAGGTCAGCCAGTTTCATAGGTACGAATCACAATTTTTATTTTAACAGAATGTATGCTTGCACAAAAACTTGTGGCTTTTTAATGCCAGTTTTCTGGTGCTAAGTCCATGATGACTTATTCACATAGGGCGGACACTTACCACATCATGCTCAGGTTGTGTGGTGGGCTATATGGACAAGAAAAGAACACATTTTTACCCTTTTTTGGACAGCAGTGGAGTGAGAAACATTTGCTTTGGATAACATAGGTCAGTAGGCAAGGAACCTTCAACATGGAGGAAGCTGTTGACCTTCAACCTTTTGAGAAATGATTTATTCAGCATTAGTAACCCATCCTTTGCCATAATTTTTATTTGCACCTTGTAGTAGATGTTTTATGATGGTGGTTTGTGTCTCGCACGAGGTACATTCCCTCCTGGGCCCCAGTCCTCCTTTATGGTGTGATGCCACGGTAGGCACAGTCTTTGATGACCCCCCCCCGCAGACGGCTGTAGTTTAGTTCTTTCCCTCTCAGGAATCTTTGATATCAAGAAAGATTAGGTTCTTTGTTAAGAGCCCAGACTGGTGTATCTAGTAAGACTCCACTGTGACCGGATGACAGGCCTGTAATCCACATGGAGCTGCGGCCTCTGTGCATTGAGATGTGTAAATCATACGTCTCCTCCTGTCTGAATTTTCTGTAAACATTTGGTTTTCATCTGCTGTCGCTGGAATAGAAGGCGATTCCCCCCTTTGCTGTTGTGCTGTCGGTGGGGGAGATGGCAGCACTGGAGTCTACATATGCCCTTATTAAATAAACTGCTTCCATTTTAGCTCTAGTGCAGGAATGGGGCAGTGCATTGCTGCCAGACGCCATTTTAAGAGCCTGCACAAGGTACATAGCCCTCGATGACTAAGACTGTGATAGGTGAGTCCTTCTGAATCAGCTCCCATTCCTCCAGCACCTCATCTTCCGCTATTACACATGCCTTACATAAGTTTCTTTAACATTTTCATGAATCCTGCTCGTTGTACTGTGTTTGCTGGGACATGGGGAGATTGGATCTTATTTTTTTCTAGGCATGTCACTTATAAATCCTTTCAATGCAGGGTTACAGATGTGTTGGATGCAAAGCAAGCCCAGATATGTGGGGTAACATTATATGTAGGTCTGTAACAAATGAAAGGCTGCATGCAAAGCCAAGTGCAGGGGACGTGGGGTAAAACGAGAACAATTTTAGCTTTTAATGTCCATGCAAATAAATGGTTAACTCGGAGCAGATAGCACTAAGGAAATGCAGTGCACTTCTGGTTACAGGCTCTCCAGCAGGCAGCATTAACCTTGTAAAGGGTGCACTAATAATCTGGGATGGTGTCTTAGATGACCATTCTGTAATTGATCTATATAGCTGATTATCAGTTATACTGTGTGTAGATCTGTTACATGCTCGGCATGTACCTGCACAATTAATAACCAATGCATGGTAACCCTTTCCTTGTCACAGTCCATGACTTCCTAGTGGATCCTTCATTCATATGTCAGACAACAACAAATACTTGTGCTTTAAAAAAAAATTAAAAAAAATCCCCCCTCCCCTATCAATCTTACCTTCCCAAGTCTCAATCTGTGCAGCTTTCTTTTCGGAGAGGTTATTTCAAGTGTATGTATCCATATTAACTGAGGGGTTTTGTAAATGACTAAGATTGAATGCACTAGAAGCGGCTGCTCTGGGTCTTGTATATAGTTGCTCTGCATAGAGAGGATGTCATGTATAATTCTCAGATTGTCTTGAAGGTGCCCAGGGATGAGAGAGGGGTTACATGTTTATTAAAGATTGTGGTTTTTATTTTATTTTTTATTTAGTAATTTTAAAATCCTGGTCGTGCTGTGAGTTGCTCAGTGCAGGCGCTCTTCTTGCAGGATCCTGTGGGACTGGTCCAGTCTCCTGAATTCTGACACTGGAGGTGCAAAGTGCTCTTTACCCTGCACCACTTCTTATTCTTCTTCTTCTTATGTTGTGGGCCCCCCCCCCAAGCATCTCCAGTTAAATGTATATATCATTGCCTCTGTTACCTGTAACATTCTGCAGCCTCAGAAAGCCTCAGTGCTGCTATATTGCTCTCATGTTTCCAGGGTGGACATGGTTAAATCTCAAGCTGTCACCTATCTTCTCTCCATCTATCAATGTATGAGATTGACACCAGTGAGGGATGCTTTGTGGAGTGAGGGGATCCACATGTGTGTATTTGGGGGTCAGTGTGCATGGATGCTGATGACATGACGGGGTCACTTACCCTCTTTCTTTGTCTCCACAGTTTGGCAGAGGAGGAAGTGAAGATTGAGCCGGAGCTGGTGGAGGGGATGGATGTCACCACTCGATCCAAAGGTGAGGAACACTGCTGCTATTTCACGTCTGCTCTTTCTTCACCTAAACTTACAAGTCAGGAGGCAGCATACACAGCACCGCATTACACTGCTGACAGTTACATGGTTTTCTGGAGAGGACTGGATGCAGGCTTTATAGGGTTAACCCCTTTCACTGCTACAGTGATTTAGCGTAATCCTCTGGGAGAGTCCGATTCAGCAGATGGGTATTGTAGAGCTGCAGCTTGTTTCTTCCCTTACGCCTCTTTAAAAAGTGATCACAACTTTGTATTGAGTGGACGGGGAGATGATCAATCCTCACGACTCCCCCAGAACAGATCTATGACGGTAGCCGAGGATTTCTGGTAGTAACCAGTAAGGTGAAATAGAAAGGGCCTCTCTGATAGACATAAAAGATGTCACAGTATTTCATGTGGCAGGGCGTTACTCGCCTCCATGTTTGTATGAAGAGGCTTCTACAAATGGGGTCATGCCTAACAAAATGAATACGTCTTTGTATGAATTTTTATTTATTTTTTTAAATCGTGGATACACCTGTTGATTTTAGCGGGTGAATACATTTGCGCTGTCATGAAGTAAGAAGGCCGTTATATAATGATGATATCTTTATAATGATGGTATCGGAGGAAATCTATTCATCATATTGATGGGGAATGAGCAGTTTTAGAAAGATGGGGGTGCAGGAAGCAGGCATTTAGAGCTTTTGTTTCTGTTAGCAGTTACATGTGGAGTTGCCCTTTAAGTCTTCCAGCTGCTGTTCAGCTGTGGCTTGTGCAGTGGTGTCTTCCTGTGTGTGTTACCACATGAGAAGTGTATCAGATTCAGTCTAAATAAAGAACTCCCCAACATTTGCACATAGGAGTGTTGTACAACCACCACAAAGTGCCTAAATAAACATTGCTGCGTGTTTTCCGGTTATGGCCCCCAGGACGTTGTCATAGATGTGCCCCTGTAATATAAGTAATACAATCCTACCTCCTCCTCCTGTTTCTCCCATATTACTCTTGTCCGTTCTAAATCCATTTAAGTAATAGTCAATCTGTATGAAGAGCGCTGTGTACTTATAGTTTATAATGTGCCGGTTGATGTAGCATTCTTGCTCTAAATGCTCAGATTTGCCTGGCAGGCAGGCACCATTTTGTTTACTTCATCCTCAGTGTCCTCAAAATGGTGGATAAAGAAAATCTTGGCAGGGGCCTGCTGTTTCCAGGCTGACTGTGTGTTTTCTTTATCTGATGCAGCCCACACCCACAGACACGTGATCCCATCATCTGTGGACTATGTGACCCCACGGAAGCTTTGATGCAAGTTACTGATCACTATATAGGATTCTACTGTCCTGCTCAGAATGCAGTTTGTCCCTTTGACCTCGAGAAATGCTGAAATGTTCCCACTGCTCTTTCTTAAGGGTAGAAAGAAGCCAGGGATAAGCTGAGGGGACAAGGAGTCTGATTACAAGAGGGGCCATCCAGAATCGGGGACGGCGACTGACCCTGAGAGTGTATGATTCATAGCTTTCCAGTGCAGCAAGCAATGCAGCGGAGATGGTGTTACACAATCACACACCCAGCCTTCCTAAGCTCTTGAGACTGCTTAGTGCAATGGCTCATACCCTTGTATTGCAGATTTCTGTGAGGCAGATCCTCAGCATTTTACAGGAGGGTTTTAAGAAATGTCATCCATGCCAAAAAATCTGCAACGTATGGTGACCTACAGTGTGGAGTTTAAAACTGCAACATAATTAGACACTTTCAAAGCATGGGGTGAAATCAGCTGCAGATCTGCACCAAAATCCATGACAAATTGACATGTAAGGCTACTTTCACACTTGCGCTTGATCGGATCCGTTCTGAACGGATCCGATCATATTATTGCAGACGTTCAGTACAGATCCGTCTGCATTAATAACTTTGAAAAATTTCTAAGTGCGAAAGTAGCCTGAGCGGATCCGTTCAGACTTTCAATGTAAAGTCAATGGGGGACGGATCCGCTTGAAGATTGAGCCATATGGTGTCATCTTCAAGCGGATCCGTTCCCATTGACTTACATTGTAAGTCTGGACGGATCCGCACGGCCAGGCGGACAGCTGAACGCTGCAAGCAGTGTTCAGCTGTCCGCCTGGCCGTGCGGAGGCGAGCGGAGCGGAGGCTGAACGCCGCCAGACTGATGCAGTCTGAGCGGATCCGCATCCATTCAGACTGCATCAGGGCTGGACGGAAGCGTTCTGCTCCGCTCGTGAGCTCCTTCAAACGGAGCTCACGAGCGGACAGCAGAACGCTCGTGTGAAAGTAGCCTAACATGCAGATTTTACCCCATGTGGCGGTGCCTTATCACAGGATGTTTGAAGATTTCTTTCATATGACTGTACAGGTGATGAATTGGAGGAATGTTACTGAATATAATATTGTAATGTGGAAGAAAGAGGTGAATGGTAAAGTTCTCTCCTTGTTGGGTGAGGGTCTGGTCAGCAGGGCATGCACTTTGGAGAGTTCAGTGTGAATAGGGACAGTTTGAATGCGGCCTCCCCATGTCGCTCTTCAGGGGAAACAAAGTTCACAATGTGTAAGCTGGCCATACACTTCAGATAGCTGTCGGCTTGAACGCTCATTTGGCTGACGGCTATACCCTCTGGGTCTAGATACACACGCATGCGTTACATGGCCAAGCATGCATGTGTTCTGATCAGAAAAAGGGCAGTAAACTGCTGCCAACATCTGCTGTCAGGGAGAGGTGGAGGGCCTCAATAAATATTAGGAGGGCCACTCTCTCTTATGGAAACATTATGGATGCCATATCTAGTCATGTTACCTATACGTCTAGCCCAGGGCTGGTTCATATATGGTGCAGTTGTATCTAGCCTAGGCAGAGTTAGTCATCCAGACCTAGTACGGTGCTTGTGTATGTAGCCCCGGCTGGTTCTCTCTTAGTGCCTGTTTATCTAGCACTGATCAGGATCTGTCATTTGTTTGCATGTATTTATCTAGGGTCTGGTTCTGTCTCTGTGTATTCGCCCCAGGCGGGTTTCAGACGTGGTTCCTGTTTAACTACTTTGGGCCTGGTACAATCATGGTGCCAGTCGGTATGCAGTGTGAGGTTCTGCCTCCTTAGACCAAATGCCTTCTCAGCTTTCCAGGTGGGGGATGTGAGATGAGGGGGAAGGGCACACATTTGTCTTCTGTGGGGGTGATGGGCATCCGTGCAGTTTATTTTCTGTGAGTGTAGCCGCATTAAATGTTTCCTTCTTTTTTACCTGGTAATATTACATGGTGCATTGAGCCCACCCAGCAGCCCCCACTGCCAGTGCCAAATATCAGGCAGAGTGCTACGTCATGTTTTCCATGGCAACCTCCTCTTTGTGCTTGTGTGCCGCGTCCGCTGTGTGCCTCTTCCCCAGGGATCCTGTAACAATGCGTTCTTTGTCCTTCTGTTTCTTTCCCTCAGATGGAATGTGGTGTCCCGCTTATTCTCAGGCATCAGGAACGCGACGTCCCCATTCCAATAAAATACAGTTCCCCATTAAGTACATTATTAGTTATCTGTGTATATAAAGCAAGTGTAGTTATAACAGCCAAGGCGGCCATTTTTAGATCAGTCATTTGATCTTCTGGGTCATAATAAGTCTGTATATGGCGCCAACCTATTCTGCAGCACTGTACAAATCAGGGGGTACATGTACAGACAAAATCAGACATCACCCAGATAGGTTAATAAATATTCTGTGGACAATACAACAATATAAAATATACCTGTATGGACAGAAATCAAATTCTGAACACTTAGTGTGTCCTTACACGTTAAGGCCCAGCGTGTCAATTTTAGAGGGGTAGGCTGGCAATCTAATGTCTATAAAGGTGTCCCAACTCTGCCCCAACTTTAGAAGTAAGGGGGGGGGGGGGGGCATGGGGGTGCGCATGTTAGATTTCACCATGCTGATCCATTGTCCTCACCAGAGCTACTTGATAGTATGTTTCTTACTCTCCCTGTTGAGAACACGTGCACCTTCAGCCTAAGAGGATGTTCACACACCAGATTTTGGCACTTTTTTTCAGCTTCCCATTCATTTCAATGGTCCCGCTCCAAGATAGAGTATGCGGCTTCTTTTTTCCACACTGTTCTGGCTTCCATTGAAGTGAATCATAGGCTTTTTAGAGGCGTTTTTTTTGTGCAAATTCCTTTAAAAAAAAAACAAAAACATTGTGTGTCGGGGTCCTGTTGCAGAAAATTTCTGCAACTGAAAATCAGTTTAATCTGAATGGGGCTTTCAGAAATCCATGTGCTTCATGTCAGAATAACCTCATTTAGGTGAAAGGAACTGATTTTCATTCTCAGAAATGTTCTGCAACAAAATCTGCCGAGTATGAATGCACCCTAACCCAGCGGACATATGTGTATTGGGGGTTGGGAGGGAAACTGTTGCCTGAGCAAATGTTTAGCGGACTTACCACTGTCTAATTATATGACCACCTTTTAATTTCTTTGTCAGCAGTAAATGTGACTGTAGGTTGCCCCTCCCCCCTTCATGCTTCTGCTTCTCATTGTTTGTGCCGGCGGGGATTAAAGGAATAGGATCACTTTTTTTTTATTTTTTATACTGCATTGTCCTGTGCCAGTCATTTATGTGCAGTGTTAGACTAGTATTACACTGGGCGATCAGGCAGACGATTGTCGGGATGGAAGTGCAGGAGACCTCTGCTGTTAGATGCAATGATCTCCTCCACAGTGTGGGCAGGAGCAGTCGCTAATGTTATCGCTCTTCCGCGTACTGACTAGTTGTTTATAGGCAGCAGATCATGATTAGAGAGCATAATCTACCGCCGGCAAAAAATTATTTTTAAGCCTGCTTAAAAATCTGGATAGTCCGATAAATGAGCATTTGCTCGCTCATTGGGTAAACAGCGTCAGTATTACAATGCCAGATCATCGCTAATGAGTGTTCGTACAAACGCTCATTAGCAATGATCCGGCCGACCATTAGCCTGTGTAATACACATTCACACGACCATATGTGTTTTGCGGTCCGCAAACTGCGGATCCGCAAAAAAGAACGGATGGCGTTCTGTATGGCATCTGTTTTTTTGCAGGATCCATCGTAACAATGCCTATCCTTGTCTGCAAAACGGACAAGAATAGAACATCTTATATATTATTATTTTTTTTCTGCGGGGCTACGGAACGGACATACGGTTGCGAATAGCACATGGTGTGCTGTCTGCATTTTTTGCGGACCCATTGAAATGAATGGGTCTGCTGCAGAGGTGGAAATCCCAAGATGTTCCACGACTGAAAGATCTGGTATCAGCTGTTAATACCACCTTTGCTTATGAAAGAATCATAGCTTTAGGGAATGGTTCCTACCAAAAATTTCTGAAACAGTGGCAGATATGGATAACTTCTAGACATTGTATTATGGGGTGAGAAGGTAGGCAGAATACACTTGACTAGATTTGCCCCTTAACAATGGGTATATGTATATGTGCGCATTGGATTACCAATAACTTAATATTACCAATAAAGAAATATTACCATTAAATGAATAAGCGAAAATAGTTTTACAAGTGTTAAATGGAGGAGGTGGATAATTAATTGACATGTTGTGATAAAAAAATAAAAATAAGGCTTTACTCGTGAAATATCAGTATTTAACTGGTGGTAAATAGGCACCAGACATGGATGATGTCTAAAGTACTCACTGCTTTAATGTGTGATAACTGTTATGTTATATACGGTTAGTTGTAATGCGCCTTTATTGTGATATGTATTACTTTAAAATGCCAATAAAAACGATTGAAACAAAGAAATGAATGGGTCTGCATCCTATCCGCAAATAAAAATGCAACTGACTCGGAAACAAAATACGTTCATGTGAATGTAGCCTTAGGTGTAGCCGTTGACCACAGCTTTGGTGTGGGGAGGTGGTAATGAAAGAAACTACACACATCAGTTGGAAGCTTGCTGCTTATTGTTCTGTAGATGGAGCATACTGCCTTGTACACGCTCTCTGTTTCCATCTGCATTGCTGACACTGTAAGATGGGCCTTGTATCCTGAAGGGCTGCACATTGAGGCTTTTGATTATTTTATTTTTTTAGTCTCCTCCATTTCCTTCAGGCTCCAATAATGCATTGTGAAGCTGCTTCTTAGTTATATCTGTTGCTGGGAAAACTAGGTGAAAACCAACATGTCTGCCCTTACATCTCCCACAAAAGGTTTCATCCATGTTTCCCAGCCTCCTACGTTCATCTCTATTTCCTGGACTCCTGTTAAATTGCAAGACCACTGAACTGTGGGCGACCATCTCTGTGGGTGCTGCTGCAGCCGCATTTCTTGTCACCCACACTCCCCTAACACAAAACAGATGAAACAGGGACTCCACATTTCATATTTTTATACTGTGTGTGTGTGTGTATGTGTGTGTGTATATATATATATATATATATATATATATATATATAATATCTGAGTGTATGTGTATGTCTGCTAAAGGAATCCGTACCGTCGTATTTACAATGACGAAAATTGACACACAGGTACATCAGGTGTCCGGGAAGGTTTCTCAGCTCTCTAGGATGTTCCGTTCCTAAGATATTCCAAAAAAAATGCATTGGCCAATAGAAGCTTGGTCACATGACCCTTACCAGCCAATAGATGCTCGCAGGTCTTCCAGCCTCCACATACACAGTTTTACTCCAGGTTTCCATAACAACCCAGTTATTTATCTTCACTGCTGTAGGAGAGCTTTAAAGGAAATCTGTCACCAGGATAATTGCTATTGAAGTAAAGCCATGGCCTAATAGCACTTAGTACCTTATTTCAAGATGTGCCTTTGTTCCAGCAATAGATGGTTTTTATCCTCTGAAAATCCAGTTTATTTGGTATGCAAATGAGCCAGTAAGGTGCCCAGATGGGCGTCACTCTTGCAGGAAGGAGCCCAGACACGCCCCCTGCCACAATGTGTCCACCCTCAAAAGACTTAAAAACCCTGCCTCCAGGCCCCACTAAGCCACACCCCTGATCTGGTTAGGCCATGCCCCCTCCATTCCTCAGCTGACAGGGATTGAGAAAATGAAGGCAAAAATCAACTTCTGTCAGCTGCAGCGGTGGGAGGCAGGGTGACTTTCTCCCTGCAGCTCACACTCAGACAGTACTGTGCTGCTGCTTTCCAGTGAGCTGTTCAAAAGGACATGCCCCCGATCAAGTAAAGGCCACTGTTAAGGGGGCGGGCCCCTGTGGAGGTCACTGTCAAGGGGGTGGTATGCTGTGAGAGTCACTTTTAAAGGGGAAGGCTGCTGTGGAGGTCCAATTTTAAGGGACGTGGCACTGGGGGGGGGGGGGGGTCAGTGTTAAGGGGTGAGGGGCTGTGGAGGTCATTGTTTTGGGGGCGGGGTGCTGTAGATGTCGCTCATAGTGGATAGTGTTTAAATCTTTTAAAAACACAAACATTAAATGAAATAATATAGTAAATATATCTGATCGAAGCCGACGTGTGTGTATATATATGTGTGTGTGTGTGTGTGTGTGTGTATATATACACACATAGATATATATAGAGATATATATATATATATATATATATATATATATATATATATATATATAATAAATAATCATTCCAAAGAAAAAACTTGTGGGCCACAAGTTTTTTCTTTGGATTGCCGTTTCTATACAGTCAAGTCCGTACTGGGCCTGTGCCAAAGCGACAAAGGTGAGAGCTGTCTGTGTGTTTGGAACTTGTATGTATATTATTTTTTTTACTCCTTTTAGCTGGGGAAGCTCTTTATTACAGCTCTTTTTCACATTAGAGGCCGGTTTGTACCTGGATCAGAACGATCACTTTATGAAACATGAGTGGATGTCTGATGGATAAAAGCAAATAGAGATTTATGGGTGTGTAGATGCTGTTTACTATATGCAGTGTGTAATATTCCGTGTATACTGTATATAGTCACACATCGCTCTTCTACTGCTGTGAACACCATAGACAGTCTCTGTTATCACAACCCCAGCTCTGCAAAATGTCTGATCTCTCCTTAGAATTCAGTGCAGCTATTAAAGAGCACTAATCCTGCATAGACACCACTGGCTGCACTGTGGGGGAGGGAGACGAGCAGAGTAACCCCTGCTTTTCCAGTACACACGATGACTGCCTGCTTCTGCTCTTCTGCAACCTAGGAAAAACTGGGAGAATGGAAATGGGGTAGTAGGTTAAAAGCTTACTACTAATGCCAGCATCCCTATTTTATTCACATTGCACAAAACATGGATGTCTTGTGTGGTTGGCATTGCATGACCCAACATTGTTCCTGTAATATATATTTAAATACATATCCTGACTGTCATAATGCTGGTGTATCTGATGGACGTGCACTTTCATGCCCCTCTTTGTCATGTATGAGGCCTGGTCACACGTTGAAGTAACTGATCCTGGCTCCAGTATCTGTTAAGAGCACAAGCAATCAGTCAAAACATGGGCTTGTGCACCCTATGTTGGTCACTGTATTGCATATACGGGCACACTAATAGGTATATGGCTTGGTGGTTGGAGTAATGCAGCCCATGTAGCCTATCATTACACACCCCTCCCCCAAGTAACGTCCCTCTAGGGTAAGACTGCATGCACATAACCATTGCCGTTTTGCGGATTACACATTTCTCTGTTTTGCGTTTGCATCCATTCTGCAAGTCCTCAAAATATGGCTGTAATATTTCCATTTGTCATCTATTTTGACGGACTGCAAAAAATAAATAAAAAAAAAAGCAGGAGGAGGAAATTGGGGCTGTCTCTTCAGTTTCCAGGCAGTGGATCTGCAAAATGCAGATGGTTTCAGTGTGCCATCCGCATTTTGCACATCCATTGACTTGAATGGGACCTTCACATTTTGCTGCCAAGAATAGGACATGTTCGAACTTTTTTGCCGAACGGACATACAGACCAATAGAAATGAATGGTTCTACGTGTGATCTGCAAAAAATGTGAATCGGATGAGGAAGAAAAGTAGGGACGTAGTAGCAGATAATTCGATTGAATTATTGTTATAAATTGTTTATAGAGCAGTGTCCTCTCCTGTTCACTCAAAAAATCAAAGTGAGACCACTTTTACATGACTGCAATGTAGCATGGTGAAAATGTCTGGACTTCTCACAGTTCTTCTTCATCATAGGAGCCTAGTCTTATTTGTCCTGCTATCCCACCCTCTCCACCCCAAATGTATAAGATCTTAGGGTTTCTAACAGTTAGAACCCTAACTAATTATATTAATATGCCACGAATGTAAAGCTGACCATATACATCACATTTATGTCAGCTGTACCCACTAATTTGGGATGGAACACACGATCTTCTAATGTAAAACTACAACTCCCATCATGCCTGGCTGATAGCTTTTGGCTGCCCGTGCAACAGCTGGAGGTCCGCAGGTTGGCATCCCTGTTGTAATGTGTATGGTGGAACCTTGATGCCAAATGTCTAAAAAGGGTCAGGTATGTTGGATATCAGCCTGCCTAATCCTTTTGGGGAGAAAAGCGCTGCCAGAGTTATCTGGTACTGCCTTTCACCCCTCTAACCGCTAAGGATCAGGAGAGAGCGATTGGCTAAACAAGCCAGCGAACAGCTATTACTCCCAATCCCCTCATCTCTGGGAGATTAAAAATAAAGATTGGACATTGAAATTCAGCATGTCCAATCCTTCTCTTACCCCTGTTCTCTCTTAGATTGTTGCCGACAATAGCCTAATTTGTTTGGGGGCCTTTAGGCCAGGTTCACACTACTGTTTTGGCCTCCGTTTATAACAAAAGTCACAATACTCTGTTGTATCTCATTGGCTTATTAATGCAATGGTATCCATTGGATTCTGTTGTGTCTTTCCTTATTTTGAGGGGAAGAAACATGCTGCATGTAGCACTATTGGTGGACACTTCTGACAGTAGTATGAACAGAGATTTATCCTGTACTGATCCAAAGTTACTGCCTGTATTATACCCCAGAGCTGCACTCACTATTCTGTTGGTGGAGTCACTGTGTACTTACCTTACATAGCTTATCCTGTACTGATCCTGGCTGAAGTCTTTATTCTGAAGCTTAAAAGCTGAAATCTCCCAGCATTTACTTGGTGGCCGTGTGAACTCTGTATTTCAGTGAGGAAATGTCTATTTTAGCATGGAATATACACAGAGATTTTGGCAGCCCTACTGATCCCATAATGGGAAAGGCCATTAAAGGTACCTTTTAAGGTGGAGGCGGTGCACGCAGATTTTGATCCTGGCTTATGGTCCCAACGTCTAGGTAAATGCTAAAAATCCGCAGCACTCGCCAGTGTAGTAAAACAGCATGGTTAAAGCGACGTTTCGACCTTCATCGGTCTTTCTCAAGCAATCATTGCATTATTCTAGTATGGAGGCAGAGACCAGAAAGCCCCCTGATGGGCTTCCAACTGTTAACATGGGCTTCCGATCTGTGCCTCCACAGTGGAAAAGATAGGAAGTTCAAGTCAATAGGTCCATATCCATGATGCGAAGTTCACACCGCTGGTGCCCGTGTTTCGCGGACCCGCAGTTTGCGGTCTGCAGTACGGGCACGGCAACCATACAGTCATGTAAATGAGCCCTTAGTTACTGCACAGACCTTGTGATTAGAATTCTTGGAAGTATATTTTTAAGACCAGGCTCTGTACAATCCTCTGGTGTAGGAATAATTTCACTTACCACTGCTCAGCATTGTACTAGTTAAAGGCCCCTTTACACTGATTGATTTAGCAGGAGATTGTTGGGGAGGAAGCGTTTCTTCCCTGCAAGCGCCTGCTCAGTGAAGGAGACCTCTACATTTACATGCAGAGATCTCCACAGTATGGGGAGGAAAGATCGCTAATGCCATCGCTTGTTCCCATACTGAATTATTGTTTGCCGGCAGCAGAGGCTGTTTAGACCGCACAATCTGCTGCCAGCAAATGATGAGTTTGGTGACTGCACAAACAATCATATTACCCAATGAATGAGTGTTTCGCTCGTTCATTGGTTAATCGCCGGAACCTTTACACCAGCAGATGATCACTAATAAGTGTTCCTATGAGCTCTTGGTAACGATTCTCTGGCCGATGTTCAGACAATTTAAAAGGATCTTAAGTTAAAGGTAGTGAGACCTTTAACTGATCTGCTTTATTTCTGTCTGCTTGGCTAGTATTACACACAAGTGTTCTAGCTGATCCTGACACTGGCAGCCATGTTTCTGACAGACATTAATTTTGCATGGTTTGTGTTGCAGGTCCTGCTGTTGCATATCCAGAGGGATTATCGCAAGAACATGGAGACAGTCAGCAGTCCAGTGAGTACAGGCTATTTCCATGTAATAACTGTACAGGATCTCATGGTCAGTAGTTTTTACACTTCTCCACAGAGACGATGACTTGCGCACACACATAATGCACTAGAGCTGGTGTTGAGTACTTCATGCAGACTGGTTGTGAAATGTTGTACACCGGAAATCTGCTTGTGCTGTTCTGTCTCTTATTACTCTTGGAATCTGGCTTTGCACGGGTTTCTCTAATGACTTCCCACAATCCTTAGAGGCTGTAACCTGATCTCATCATGCACTACCTAGAAAGAGCTCAAAGCAAACATTCAAGATGCAGTCAAGTCTGCCCCGCCTCTGTAGTCATCTAATGGAGATTAATCTTTAATCTTTAAAATGCTGCTTTTTATTTAGAAAACTCGTCTTTTACTCCAGTCTCATCCAAACCTGCAGTTAAGGCTACTTTCACACTCGCGTTTGGTGCGGATCCGTCATGGATCTGCACAGACTGATCCGTTCAGATAATACAACTGTCTGCATCCGTTCAGAATGGATTCGTTTGTATTATCTTTAACATGGCCAAGATGGAGCCGTCTTGAACACCATTGAAAGTCAAAGGAGGACTGATCTGTTTTCTGTTGTGCCAGATTGTGTCATAGAAAACGGATCCGTCCCCATTGACTTACATTGTGTGTCAGGACGGATCCGTTTGGCTCAGTTTCGTCAGATGGACTCCAAAACGCTGCAGGCAGGTGCGTTGGGGAGAGGACCGGTGGTGCTCCTGTGTGGTATACTAGGTTGGTTGGTCAGTATTTTCTATGTTCCTATTACATTTCTAGTTGCCCTATTGCCTCAGTTAGCCTTTGTGGTGTGTATTTTCACCCCCATTTTTGGTATCTGTGGTACAAATATGCATATGGATTCTATTATATTATGTAGTTTGGAGCCATAGTGGTTTGGTGTAATATACCTCTCTACTAATGACCAATCAGAATTATTGCACTTGCACTTTATAAATGTATACCAGCAGTCCACCATCGATCCTCTTGGTTTTTTTTAAACTAATACTTTTATGTATTGTGATCTGTGTTAAATGTTTTTTGTGATTTGTGCCAATTATGTCCTGTTGTGATTCTCAAATAAAATCATGTTATTTTTTGATTACTTCAGTATTATAAGTGTTTTTGTACTCAATTGACCCACTCCTTTTGGTTGGTTTTCATGAGAACATTATAAGCCTTTACGATGAGAATTGTCGGATACTGAATGTCCATCTTCATATCCTGGCAATAATATTTTCTGCATTAGAGATTGACTATAGTAGAAAGCAGATTTAGTTTCACCGTTCTTTACAGAGCCAAAGCCAAATGATGACGTTTTGCTCATGGTCACATAATTGTGTTGAGTATTAGAATAACCTTTGTGACTACATTATTAGGAATCATGGGTGTAACTTTGTTCGCCTAACGTTCGCACAGCAAGCACTGAAATAACCAACCACATCATTGTTTGGAGTATGTCTCAGAAATAAAGCCAGCAATTGCCCTGGCAGCAAAGAAAGAGTTAAACTGTTGAGGATCTGTCTCCAGCAAAGAGGCTGCACTTTGTTTGAGGAGGGGGATGTGATCTGTGACCTCTGACTTCCTCTCCAGGCCGGAGGTCAGCTACAGATTGCTCTCAGTGCTGCGGCTATGTGTCTCTAGGCCTCATGCACACAGCCATAACCGTATTTTGGCCTGCAAAATGCAAATACCTACTGTGTGCATTCTGCTTTTTTTCTCTCGCTCCCATCAATAGAAATTTATATTCTCATTTGCAAAACAAACTAGACTAGGACATGTTCATGAAGAACAGCCACACGGATCCGCAAAAATTGAAGATGTGTTCATGGTCCCGTAGAAATGAAGTAACAGCACACTGAAGAAAATACGGTGGTGTGCATGAGGCCTAACTAATAGCCTGAATGGCACTGTGCACGCTGATTCTTGTCACTTTTGCATACATTTTTATTGTTGCTTGTACATCACTGCCAGGGTATTTATTAATGTTGGTGCAGTCTGGAAAGTCCTGCCCAACCCTTTGTGGGTCACTGGTTTTACTAGTACAAGCAAATGGCATAATAAAATGGCAGAGCTATCACATTATTACTTATGAACCAGGCTGTGAAAAAGCTGTGTTCTATTTGGTGAAGAAGTGGCTCTGAATTGGTATGTAACAGTCATATTGTGGCATACTGGATCCTTTTTAGTGTGGTAGGCAGAATTATCCATGAGCTCAGTTTATATAAAAAAAAAAATCCTATAGAAAGGCAATTTGTCTCCCGACAGTCCACCCCATTCCCTCTACAGCCCCGAACTGCTTTCCAGCCATCATCTTCCTCTCCTAATCTAGAATATCAGTACAATGTGCCAGTACTTATCTTTTATGAGAGTGTTTGGGGCTGCTTCAACCATTGCTAAGCAGGAGCTGGAAATTATTTTAGGGATCCTGGAAAACCATTGTTTTTAAATCATGTTTTTTTATGCTAAGCGAATTATATTTTTAGAATTTTTGGTTACTTTTTTTTTTTATTCCTACGAGCTACGACACTGTCATATTTAAATCGCACTCATAAAATTGTGCCACTAGGCCTAAAATATGTTTAACGCCTATCTTTTGAGAGAAGCTACATGGGCTATAAGCACAGTGGACAGGAGCTAATCCTATTGACTTCTATGGGAGAGTTTTCTAAGCATAGGGCAGGTGGGAGCTGATAAGCTGTGATATCGCCTATTGTCAATAATGGATCTAAGTAGAGATGTTAAGGTGGATTTACACAGCCTGATATTCGGGCAGATTACGAACGTTCCCGACAATTTGCCTGTCTAAATGTGCCACGATTAACCGATGAAAAAACTAAATGCTCATTCATTGGGTGATCCTGTCATGCTTGCTGGCACCACCGATCATGGCTTCTGGACAGCAGATCGTGCTGTCTAAAAAGTGATCTGCTGCCTAGAAACAATGATCCTGTACGGGGACAAGGGATCACTATAGTGAACCCTCGTCATCATACTGTGAAGGAGATCCCATGCAGCGGCCTCCTTCACTGAACAGAAAGCAGGCTATTGGAAAGGAACACCTCCTGTCCGACAATCCGCTGCTCTTCGCCCCGTTACCTGTATAGAACAGAAAATCATGACCTATTATTAGACCTAGTGGCCAGTGTAAAAATTGCAGGATTACCGTATTTTTCGCTTTATAAGACACTTTTTCACCTCAAAAGAGGGGTGAAAATGACACCTTATAAAGTGAATACAAGTGAGCACTTCCATTATGGAAGTGCTCACTAGTATGCATTAAGTGCGGGTAGTGGGTGAAGCGCTGTGAGCACTGACAATACTCTTCTTCCCTGAGGCTGCGCTGCAGGTCTCTGATCTGAGGTCTGATAGGGGTCTGGCCTGGAAGTCTAATAGGGGTCTGAACTGAGATTCTGATATGGGGGTCTGATGTGAGCCTCTGATTTGGGGGTCTGAAAAAAAATTGAAAAATATTTTTTCTTATTTCTCTGCGCTAAACTCCGGGATGTGTCTTATCATTTGGTGCGTCATATAAAGCAAAAAATATGGTCTACATTTTTTAAATATAAGTGGTGACAAGTTACATTGAAGGATAACTGTCACATTTAGACCCTAATTTAAGTTTTCATATGTGTAGTTACTAATAACATGATATTCCAGAATCAGTTACTATTAGACTGACTTACCCCATATTTAAAGGGAGTCTGTCACCAGATTTTGACCTTATAGACCGCTTACATAGTGCTCTAGCATAGCAGTCTATGATTGTAATGGTACCTTTTGATGTTTTCTTGTGAAGTTCACCCAAGGCAAAAACTGACTTTTATTCATATGTAAATTAGGGCTCGCAAGTGCCCATGGGCGGCGTTCACCTCGTTGGTGCCCAGGCTGTTCTGCCTCTTTTCGTCATATCCCTGCCTCTTCCTCTGCTCGCCCCGCTCTTCCTTTGCGTCCTCCTTCTCAAGTTCTCTGCAGCGAGATCCCGCGCCTGCGCTCTCCATTGCTTGGCCGGGGCATGCGCAGTAGCTACTGCGATGCCGTGCCCACAATGGGCATCGCAGTGCACATGCCCCGGCAAAGCTATGGATAGCGCAGGCGCGGGATCTCGCTACAGAGAAGGACAAAAAGGAAGAGCGGGGCGGGCAGAGGAAGAGGCTGGGCAGGGATATGACGAAAAGAGGCAGAACAGCCTGGACACCAACGAGGTGAATGCCGCCCCTGGGCACTTGCGAGCCCTAATTTACATATGAATAAAAGTCAGTTTTTGCCTTGGTGGAACTTCACAAGAAAACATCAAAGGTACCATTAGAATTATTGGCTGCTATGCTAGAGCGCTATGTAAGTGGTCTATAAGGTCAAAATCTGGTGACAGACTCCCTTTAATAAGATTCAGCCCTTAGCAACCAGTCTGTATAAAACTGCAATTTCACTATTCAGTTAAGATGGCCACCACTGCCCTCACCCTGAGGATAATCCCGCCTGCCCTCACTCACCAGTAACAATAGCCCCCCAAAAGTGTCAGTAACCAGAGCCCTCCCCCCTAAAGGGTGAATCTCCTGCAGCACAAAGGGGTCCTCTTACCACATGTTGCTTTCATTTATACACTGAGCAGATGGCAGATCTCCCTTCCCTGGTCTGCGCTGCTTCAACTCTGCATTCTCCAGCTCTGCTGAGTGAGGGAGCGTCTGCCAAGCGCAGGGACAGGGAGAAGTGCACACAGCCCAGGCCCTGTTATCAGCTGCTGGGGAGGACCTGGCTTTAATAATTTACTTACAGTCCCAGGCTGTCAGTAATGTGACCCTGCCTAGCAACTCAATTTTAAGAACAGGTAAAAGTAGGCAGTACAGGGAACAAAAATGTAGAATTAAGGGGTAATTGAATAGAGTGAAAAGTTGAAATAGGGCCACCAAGGTGATACAGTCCTGATCAAAAGTTTAAGACCACTTGAAAAATGGCAAAAAAATCTTATTTTACATTGTTGGATCTTAACCAGGTTCCAAGTAGAGCTTCAACATGCAACAAGAAGAAATGAGAGTGAGACCAAAAAAATTTGAGCATTCAATTCATTGAAAATAACGATTAAACTGAAGCAGGCTGTTTTTCAGCTGATCAAAATTTTAGGACCGCATGCCTTTAAAAGGCCAAATCTGTGCAAAGATGTGGATTCATTGTCATTCTCTGTCAGGTAGTCACACGTTGTGATGACAAAGGCAAAAAAACTCTCCCTTTTTTTTTTAACGTGGTCAGGTTGTTGAACTGCATAAGCAGGGTCTCTCACAGCGTGCCATCGCTGCTGAGGTGGGACGCAGTAAGACAGTCATTTGGAATTTCTTAAATGATCCTGAGGGTTATGGAACAAAAAAGTCAAGTGGAAGAGCCAAAATAAATGTCATCAGCACTGAGCCGGAGGATCCAATTGGCTGTCAGTCAAGACACTGGACGAGCCTCGACCCAAATTAAGGCCCTTACTGGTGCTGACTGCAGCCCCATAACCATCAGATGGCATCTGAGACTTAAAGAGGACCTTTCACCAGAATAAAACTTCTAAACTAACTATACAGGCATGTAGAGCGGCGCCCAGGGACCCCCTTGCACTTACTGTTATACCTGGGCGCCGCTCCGTTCTCCCGTTATTGCCTCCGGTATCTTCATAGTTAGGCTTCACCCAGGGGAACCTGCCGTCGGCTCATTCTCCCATGCTGTAGCGCTGGCCAATCGCAGCGCTTAGTTCATAGCCTGAGAGAGAAAAAAGCCTCTCAGGCTATGAGCTGAGCGCTGCGATTGGCTAGCGCTGCAGCATGGGAGAAGGAGGCGCCGGCAGGTTCCCCTGGGTGGAGCCTAACTATGAAGATACCGGAGGCAAGAACGGAGCGGCGCCCAGGTATAACAGTAAGTGCAGGGGGGTCCCTGGGCGCCGCTCTTCATGTCTGTATAGTTAGTTTAGAAGTTTTATTCTGGTGAAAGGTCCTCTTTAAGGGCTTCAAAAACAAAAAACGTCTTCAAAGACCTCGTCTCCTTTAACGCCACAGAACTGCTCGTTTGGACTTTGCAAAAGAGCACCAAACATGGGACATTAAAAGGTGGAAGAAAGTTTTATTCTCTGATGAGAAAAAATGTAACCTTGATGGTCCTGATGGTTTCCAACGTTACTGGCATGACAAGCAGGTCCCAACTCAGATGTTTTCTGCGCGCCACAGTGGAGGGGGCACCATAATGGTCTGGGGTGCTTTTTCCTTCAGTGGAACAATGGAGCTTCAGGAAGTGCAGGGGCATCAAACAGCTGCTGGCTATGTCCAGATGTTGCAGAGAGCATTCCTCATGACTGAGGGCCCACATCTGTGTGGTAACGACTGGGTTTTTCAACAGGACAACGCTACAGTACACCATGCCCGCAGGACAAAGAACTTCTTCCAGGAGAATAACATCACTCTTTTGGCCTATCCTGCGTGTTCCCCTGGTCTAAATCCAATTGAGAACCTTTGGGGATGGATGGCAATGGAAGTTTGCAAAAATGGACAACAGTTCCAGACAGTAAATGGCCTTCGTGCGGTCGTCTTCACCACTTGGAGAAATGTTCCCACTCACCCCATGGAAATGCTTCCATCAAGCATGCCGAAACAAATTTTGGAAGTGATAAACAATAACGGCGGAGCTACTCATTACTGAGTTAATGTTTGGAAGTTGGATTTCTGTTTTGGGGAGGGTTTATTTTTTATTTTTATTTTTTTTGGAGGTGTGGTCCTAAACTTTTGATCAGCTGAAAAATGTGCATGTTGCATGTTGAAGCTCTACTTAGAACCTTGTTAAGATCCAGCCATGCTAAATATTATTTTTAGCAATTTTTTAAGTGGTCTTAAACTTTTGATCAGGACTGTATTAATCACCACAATCCAATACCCCCCCCCAAATAAAAATGCATTAAAATGCATTAACAATGCATTAAAGAGGACCTTTCACCACTCCTGACATGCCTGTTTTAATAGCTTCATGCATTCCCCATGTAATAACAATCCTGGAGCATCTATTCTTATGTTTCTAATTTGTGCCATTCCTTTATTATTTGTACAAAAGTTATAAATGAATTTCCAGCAGTCTGCAGTAAGGGTACAGAGGGGTGGTAACAAGATGGGGGTGTGTATATGCACCGTCTGACTCTGATCAATCAGTGCTGCTTTTTTCAGACTGCGCAGGTACACCCCCCCCCCCCCCCCCCAACTTGTTACCACCCCTTTCTTTTAATGTTTAGTTTCTTCTCTATTCCTTCCATGTTTTGGGGTGCATCTTGGGTGCGGCTCTCAGATAGTGATATAAACCCAGTTGTTTTATTTTAGACCCGGGCTCAGGGCAAAAAAGGAAGATTTCCAGCCCCCAGCACTCATCCAATGGGCACTCTCCTCAAGATGTATCCGGCAGCCCAAGTAAAAAGAAGAAGAAACCGGGAATGTTAAACAGTCACAACAAAGACCAGGTATGGAGAATGTGCGCAGCTTCTGATGTACCTTTACTGTGTCCCTCGCTGACTGTTCTGTGTTCCCACTCCCTCATAGTGACACAACCAACAATCGCTGGGAACTAGATTTAAAAGTTATTAATTGATTAACTATCTCTTGGTGGCATTTTCGTTGGCAAATGTTTGTGCGTTGCATTACTAAATCTGTGACAACACTAGCCTTGCCACGTGAACTGTCCGATATTCATGTCCTGATACTAAGTGGGATTAGATTCTTGCTCTTCTATGTACCATGACATTATTTAGCCTGTTTTTCTGGGCCTACATAATTTTATGCCATATACCTACCTCCCCATTACCTTGTTCTTGTGATAAGTAGACATTACAATCCGTTCATGGTCATTGTATGGCAGTAGTCCATTCATGACCTGTGGGATGTCCTGGCGACTTACTCCCTCATGTGGATTGGATTACCCCCCCCTTCCCGAGTTGAAACCGTTGGAGATCAGAACATTGGGTTACAATGTTTATATGACCAGGATAGATTTGTGTTTTGGGGAGCATCATTGTAATCGGCCTTGTTTTTAACCCCCTCCCCCTCCGACACTGGATGTGTATTCAGTGTGGGAGGCCCGGCATATGGGGGAACATATACTCTCGGATAACCCCTTTAATAGGCTGTTCACACAAACATGTTCCGGATATATTATCTGCCAGTATTACTTGCATGTGTCACAGCCCCGACTGTGGGTTTAACTGACCTGAACTCACAGGATCATAAATCCCAATGAGGCTGTGAGTTCGGGTAAGTTAAACCTGCATTTGGGCCATGACACTTGTGAATAGTATGGACAAATAATACATCCTGAATACGGTTGTGTGAATGTCCTGTAAGACTCCATGTGTCTTCCCCCAAATATGGCCAACTTTTGAGGATGTTCTTTTGGCACTCTTTCATGTCCATAACTCCCCTATAGGTGATGCTTCACTGTGTGTGCATTACACATGTGTGCCCATGCACTTCACATAGACAATGCGAGGCAGCTGGGACTAACCCTTTAATTTCAACCAGCTTCGGGTTTCATTAGGCCAGTTACGCTCAAGCTTTTTCGGTTTGAAAAATACGCACTATGTGACACCCGCATTTCCCAGACCGGACTCCTCTGACCCGAAATCGCAGCATCAAAATAACTTAAGCATTGTGGGTCTGACTGTGTCAAAGGAGCAGTGCTGGGTCAGGAAATGTGGCCATCATACGTGGTGCTTTTCCTCAACCAAACATACTTGTGTGTAACTGGCCTAAGGGTACTTTCACACTAGCGTTATTCTTTTCCGGCGCTGAGTTCCCTCCTAGGGGCTCTATACCGGAAAAGAACTGATCAGTTTTATCCTAATGCATTCTGAATAGAGAGCAATCTGTCTTGTATGCATCAGGATGTCTTCAATTCAGTCACTGTACGGTATGTGGCCGGGGAAAATACTGCAGCATGCTGCAGTATTTTCTCCGTACAAAATTCCGGAACACTTTCCGGAATGCCGAATCGGACATTATTTTCCATTGAAATGCATTTATGCCGGATCCGACACCAAGTGTTCCGGCAAAGCGGATCCAGTTTTACGGTCTGCCAATGCGCAGATCTGTTTTTCCAGATGACACCGGAGAGACGGATCTGGTGTTTCAATGCATTTGTTAGACGGATCCGTCTACAAATGCTATCCGTTTGCGCATGGATTTCCGGATCCGGCAGGGAGTTCCGGCAACGGAGCTGCCTGCCGGATCTTTACAACGAAAGTGTGAAAGTACCCTTACTCTTGGATTCTTTATACACATCCCATTGTTGCAGACCAAACAAAAATAACGAATCAACAATTTTTGTAAATATCCAATGAAAGCAGAGAGGCAAAGTCTGAAAACTAATATTACTGTACAGCAGCGGCTGCATGAACCGCACAGCGTCACAGCAACCAATGACTCTGTGCGCTCCTGCTGTCAGGAGGAATCCCGACCGGGTTTCCACGGTCCGCTCTCGGCCGCGGAACACGGCCGTGTGCATGAGGCCTTACTGTGACAGCCATCATGGATCTATCACCCTTTGAATGCACATGGGCTGGGGAGATTTGTGTGCAGTGGTGCCTAGGACTCTACTGTTTGTGTAACCAGACATAAACCCATAGTGAAGAGAGGATGATTTGATTTCTGTGTTTTTGCCTTCTACATAATTTGCTGCATTGCTGCTTTTATTGTATTTTATTTGTACACTGCCTGACTGAGATGATGCTCCCGCACCCAAGTTAATATCCAAGCCCAGAATTTGTCCTCTTATTACCTTAAAGAATGTTAGTCATGTGTCTACAAAACAGTTTGACAGCCAATATGGCATCCATTGCTGCACCCTCACAACTTTCTAGGCTCCTCAATGTAAAAAGTTGCCAAATTCTATGCTGTGTAATATTATAATCACCAGTGCAAGTATAGACATGCATATATAAACCCTATGTATAAAGAAGCCAGTAG